>NW_023276807.1:99832886-99990083 GCF_003668045.3 Cricetulus griseus
GTCCAGGGTGCCCGGAGGTGGGCCGGGCGGCGCGGGGCCTCCGCTTCCCAGGGCTGTGTGACCTTGACTGGCCACGCACCCTCTCTGGACCAGGCCGCGAGCACTGCGGAGGCTCGCGGGGGCCATTCGGAGTCCGGGCCTTTCTGGCACCGGCCGGGGGCCGCTTCTCCCAGAAGGCGGGGCCTGCCTAGGCGACCCGATTCCTCCACCCACTGCTCGGCGACCTTCTGCGAGCGCCTGCCCCTTCTGCGCCTCAGTTTCCTCATCTGTAGAATGGAGATACCGTCTCCGCACAGCCGGTGGGGCGGCCCTAAGCGGAGGGGTGAGGGAAAGGCGGGGACTTGGTGAGGGTTATGGGCTGAGCTGTGGAAACTGTCCCTCTGTGGTCCTGGGCGAGGCTCCTCTCCTGATCCTACCCACAAGTCTTAATGTCTTAAAGTGGCATTTCTTGCCCACGGGTGCCAACCTGTCCCCAGCCACACACCCCTCACGATCCAGACTACAAACATAAACACTAAGATGGTGTAAATCTTATTGAGCCCTTTGAAGCAGGTGATGGCACTGTATTCGCTTCACAGTGAGGACAATGAGGTGCTGCATTTGCTCACGGCCTGCACTTAAAACTTAGCGTTTGCTCTGAGTGGCAGGCTGGTAGAGGTAGACCATTCTGAGCCCTTGCGGGGCTCCACATCATTCTTGACCTATGTCCCCTGCCTACAATCTTGACCTATGTCCCCTGCCTACAGTGACTCCACTGGCCCTGGGCATGGCGGACCCAGTGGCGGGCATCGCGGGCTCTGCGGCCAAGAGTGTGCGGCCGTTCCGATCCAGTGAGGCCTACGTGGAAGCCATGAAGGAAGACCTGGCCGATTGGCTCAATGCCCTGTACGGTCTAGGTCTACCCGGCAGCGGTGATGGCTTCCTCACAGGGCTGGCCACAGGCACAGCGCTGTGCCAACATGCCAACGCTGTCACCGAGGCTGCCCGGGCTCTGGCTGCTGTCCGCCCAACCCGAGGTGTGGCTTTCCAGGCACACAGTGTGGCGCCGGGCTCCTTCATGGCCCGAGACAACGTGGCCACCTTCATCGGCTGGTGCCGGGCCGAGCTGGGTGTGCCTGAAGTGCTCATGTTTGAGACAGAGGACCTAGTGCTGCGCAAGAACGAGAAGAGTGTGGTATTGTGCCTGCTGGAGGTGGCCCGGCGCGGGGCGCGCCTCGGCCTGCTTGCCCCAAGGCTGGTACAGTTTGAGCAGGAAATTGAGCAGGAGCTCCGAGATACCCCTCAGGTATCCAGCGTCCCTGCTGCTGAAGAAGATGCCACTGAAATTGTTACTGTATCGGGAGCTCCCACCCGAACACCCAGAATGACACCCAATGACCTTCGGAACCTCGATGAACTGGTGAGTCCTCTGATGTACGCATTGGGTGATGACTCTTGCCCACTCTCCCCACCTGGGGACCAGATGGCAGAGCTAATGCCAACCCCATTCCTGAGCCTCTGCAGCCTGCCCCCACAGAAAGGGTGGTTCATACATTGACCCCCAAGTGTATACCTGGCCATAAAGAAATGGATAAACCCAGAGAGGCAGAGGTGCTAAGTGAGGCCATACAGCCCAGCTGGGTCTGTGGCAGATAAAACCCCCAGCTTCTGGCACGAGCTCTTCTTTTCGCATTAAATGAGCAACAACACTGTTCAGTGAATTGCTTCATATGGAAGACTGTGACTTAGGCACCTTTTGGCACACGGGTGCTAGACAGACACATTGGCAACCTCAGACCCCAGGCTGAGTGCCTGCTGCCCTGGTCTAGGCTAAATGTACACAGTGAGTGTCTGGGAGAGCCCAGCTCTGGTGACCACTGGAAACAGGAAGTGCTATTGGGAGTATAGGAGGTGCAGGCTTCCAGCTCCCTCCTTTCCCAAGACCTGGGTGTCCCTGCCACCCCCGCAGTTGGACTAAGAATTTCTTTCTTATCAGGAGTTTAGGACTATGGTGTGCCTGCCTAAAAGTCAGGCTCTAGATGGCTGTGGGCAGAATGGACACCCTGTCCACAGGCACCCCCAGCCCCCTGGGCCTGGGTCACCCAAGGCCCCACCTGCTCATTCCTTCTGGTGCTGCTGTGGGTAGACTTCCCACATAGCCAGTCTGTCATCCATTGCCTCCCTTAACATGTGTGCAGTCGTGTGCTTGCTAGGCCTTTGTGCCTGTTGGCGTCGTGTGTCCCATGTAGTACCCTCTGGTTGGGATGCTCAGGGGTAGCATAGGCCTTCTGCACTCATCCTGTCCTGGATGTGGATGGCTCCAGGGCCCCCATGGACTTAAGGCTTTTTTTCAGGGTGTTTCTTCCAGGGGACAGTCAAAGCCCTATCCTCTCATTCTGGTTGGCTTCCAGAACTCTCAAGAGTTCTCAGAGCCCTTATAGTGACTAGCTGGCAAAAGGTCCTGTGTGGGAGGGAATAGGCACTTCCTCCTGCTCTGAAGCTGCTAATGTTAAACCCTGAAGGAAGGACTTAGCCCTTGACCTTTAGCACCTCCTCTCTGGCTTCAGGTGAGGGAGATCCTGGGCCGTTGCACCTGCCCAGACCAGTTCCCCATGATCAAGGTCTCGGAAGGGAAGTACCGAGTGGGAGACTCCAGCTTGCTCATCTTTGTAAGGGTAAGTGAGGGAGGAAAGGTCGAGTCCAGCCACTCTGGGGTTGTCTAGGAGGCCCACAGTGACCTGCCCTCTGACCTGCAGGTGCTAAGGAGCCACGTGATGGTGCGCGTGGGTGGCGGTTGGGATACACTGGAGCACTACCTAGATAAGCATGACCCTTGCCGCTGCTCCTCTACTGGTAAGTGCCTGGTGGGAGTACTGGCCACCAGCAGGGAGGGGCTGGTCTCTGAGGCCCTACCCCTCACTTGCGGTCTCCATCCCCACAGCCCACCGTCTGCCCCCGCAGAGGGCTGGGACTTTCTCCCCGCAGAGGGGATCCCCCACTCCTAGTCCCCGCCCTGGTAGCCCAGTCCCTGGAAGTGAGCGCCGGGGCTCCCGGCCAGAAGTAACCCCCATCAGCCTGCGAAGCACAAAGGAGGGGCCTGAGGTCCCGCTCAGGTGAGAAGCTGGAGGATCAGTGGATCTGCCAGGGCTGTGGGGGAGGGGCGTCTGCTTGGGCGCGGTGACTCACACCCTGGGAAAAGTTCCCGTGCATGGGGGCGGGCCTGGCTTTCCATCTCCATGGTAACCCAGACAAACCAACAACACAGCTGGGGCGGGCTCCAGGCGGTGGCCTGACCAACCCAGGTTTCGGAAATCTGGGGCGGTGAGTCGCGCCCTCAGCCAGGATGCTCACTTGTCCCTGGAAGTCCCCTGGCAAAGCTCAAGCTTCACTAGCTCCCTCCACCTGCGCCAGTGATGCACATCTCTCTCGCTCCCAGCCTCAGGCCCCGAGATCAGCTGCCCCCCCTCCCCCGCTCCCGCCGCTACTCCGGGGACAGTGACTCCTCAGCTTCCTCCGCCCAGAGCGGCCCCCCGGGTGCCCGCAGCGACGACGCGGCCACTGGTTCCCGGAGGGAGCGGCCCAGCCACCGGCTGACCTCCGGTCTCCCGGCTTCCCCGAGACGGCCGCCCACCCCTCGCAGCCAGTCTCGAGACCGGCTAGACCGGGAACGGTCCCGCTTGGCCCCGGGAGGCCGAGGCGCTCAGCTGTCGGCCTCCAGCCCGGTGCGTCGCGCCCGCAGCCAGAGCCGCGAGGAACAGGCTGTCCTGATGGTGCGCAGGGACCGAGACGGGCAGCATGCATGTGTAGCTCGGGGTAGAGGTGGCGGAGGATCCGGGGGTTCTGGAAGGAGCACCCCACAGACTCCGCGTGCCCGCAGCCCTGCGGCGCCCCGTCCTTCCCGGGGCCCCAGCCCAAGCTTAGAGCTGGCTACCACACCCGCCAGCCTTTTCCGCACGCCACTGCAGCTTGACCCGCAGCAGGAGCAGCAGCTGTACCAGCGACTGGAAGAGGAATTCTTGGCTAATGCCCGAGCCCTGAAGGCTGCCGCCAGCCATACCTCCATGGGACCAGCCCCTGACCCCCCAGCTCCGGACTCTGCTTACTGTTCGTCCAGCTCCTCATCTTCATCACTCAGTGTCCTGGGTGGCAAGTGTGGCCAACCTGGGGAATCAGGCCGCACAGCCAATGGGCTGCCCGCGCCCCGCAGCCAAGCTCTGTCCAGCTCTTCTGATGAAGGCAGCCCCTGCCTTGCTATAGGGGGGCCACTGGATGCAACCAAGAGCTCTCTAACTGGTCCAGAACCTTCGCTGACCTTGGCGAGGGGCCGGATGGACACACAACCAGACCGTAAACCCTCACGCATCCCCACCCCTCGGGGACCCCGCCGCCCATCAGGACCCATGGAGCTCGGGGCTTGGCATGCCCTTCAGTCGGGCACCCCAAGGACCCAACCAGATTCTTGAATGTGATAGACTGGGTCAGCTGCACCCACACCCATTCCATTTTCTTTGTGGCCTTAACCTACCCTCTGCATTCAGGGACCCCTCCACCTCTTGAGCACCAGACCCCACGGGACCACACGGCACAATGGAACACCTGTTGTACATTCCGGTTTTGGGGATGAGTGTTGCTATTTAATTACTAATATTATTGAATGCCTTAGAGGAGACCAGCCTGGTGTCCTGAGGACCTGTGGTCCAGTAAACAGAACCTCTGACAGAAAAGTTTTGCTCCAGCTCCTGTTTTTGGGGGACTGAGCCTTCATTATATGTTGGGATTCTAGGCCAAGCCTCAATGCTCTGACCTGCCTATTCCAGAACAAGAAACCCTTAAATTGTGGTTTTAAGTTTTTTATTACCTGGTAAGGCATGACTTATGTCTCCAATAGCCAGTCCAACACTGGAGAGGCAGCGGCAGGTGGATCTTTGTAGTTCGATGCCAGCCGAACCTACGTAGTGAGACCCTGCCTCAAAATGCCAAAAACAAAAGGTATTTCCAGTAAAGTGCTTGCCAGGGGCTTTATGAATGCTTCCAATTCAAGTCCTTTCCGCCTGTGATTGTGACCCAATAAGGTCTCAGATAAAACTGATCTTGTCCAATGATTGGGAGTTGTCTGGGTCCAATCGAGTTCGAAGAAAAGCCAGGAGATGGGTGGGAACCTACTTTTATGACATTTTCCTGTCCATTCTGGTCACATGAGGCTGCAGCGTGCTGGATGCAGCGCCCCCTGCAGGCGTAGGGCCGGATGCGCAGGACGTGTGCGCACCAGAGCACAACGCAGAAGCTCTCTGAAGAGACGCAGCACGTGCCAGTTGTATTTGGCTGAGCACTCGAGATAGCCGCAGCGCCAGCCCCTGCGCACTAGAGTGGCCAGTGCACGACGAGGTCCGAAGCGCAGCCGCTGACGATCCCGCTTGTTGCCTACCACGAGGATGGGTGCCTCTGGCGCGCCCGCCGGCCTGGAGGCCGGATGGATATGAAAGATGCGGTGCTGGAGACTCCATGGCCAGAAGAGCCCTCCCCATGTGTACAAATGCGGGTGGGTCCCCTACTGCCAGAGATCTCCGAGTGTGCCAAAGACCTCATACACCCGGAGACCTCCTCGTGGGCACAGAGTATAATTCATTAGAACCCAGACCAGAACTACCCGCTCCCCTAGGCAGACCTTCACCTCCAGCCAAGCCCTCACCTGTTTTCTGCTATGCGCTGCCTCAGGGCTTTCACATAATCGAAACTGTCGGGGCTGCAGATGTCGTAGACCAGCACAAAGGCATCTGTGTCCTGCAAGCTCCAGTCTTTAGGGTCTGGCCATTCCTGGGAGTGGAGACTGAGGTTTACAGCTGACCCTCCTGCTCCAAAGCCCCATGGTTCATCTTCAGGTGATAGGTCACCTCCCAAAATTCTGTACGCACCCTCTCTGGGGCCAGATTTCCCAGTAGTGCCTGGATCTTGTCAGTTCATCACTAATTCTCCTACATCCTGGGCCTCCCTTCAGACTATTACCCTTCCTCCCTAAACTACTACTGCTGCCTGTATTTGCCTGGTGCGAACCCGGAATCTGCCTTTCATCATCCAGCAGATGGTGACTGTGACTGTCCCGGTGCAGCTGTGCAGGTGAAGCCTCTGGCCTAAGCACCTGCTGCTCTCTGCCCTTGTAATATTCTTACGGCTTCCTTTACGAATTTATCCTCCCAGGTGCTGCTCGAATGCCAGCCCCTCTGGGAAGCCCTCAAAGGCATCCAGCGCCAAAGACCAAAAGTCTGTCTGGGACTTTGCACAAACCACTTGAGTTTTTGATCCAGGACACAGGAATGAGGGAGCAGTGGTCCCCTCTAGAAAAAAATACTGTGTCTGGCCCAGTCTATCATAGTGGCTCAGCTCGGGCAGTGCTGTGTCACACGCTGATCCAGACACCAGCCTAGCTAGGCAGGCAAGAAAGACACAAGCACTCACGGGTTGCCTCTAGGCTAGCGCAGGGGGCTCTCGTGCAGTACACCCAAAACACACTCTTCCTTCAATCCCCGAACATGCTTGGGCGCCCTGGGTCAGTCCACGTGGACACGCACGTGGGCACCAAGCACACACACACACACACACACACACACACACACTCTCTCTCTCTCTCTCTCTCTCTCTCTCTCTCTCTCTCTCTCTCTCTCTCTCTCTCTCTCTCCCCTCTCCTCTCCTCTCCTCTCCTCTCCTCTCTTCTCCTCTCTCTCTCCCTCCCTCCCTCCCCTCTCTCTCTTGTCCACTTTCGAACCGCTACCTCGAGACCTCTGGGGCTCGAACCGGGGCCAGCGACGTCACCATCACGGATACTCAGGTCGTAGACAGCGCCGTCGAGCAGTACGGCGGGCCGGTAGAGGCGGGGACCGTCTGTGGGCCGGTGGCGCTCGGGATAGTCACCGAACAGGAACTGGCGGATGATGGCTGTCTTGCCCACTCCCGGAGCACCCAGAACAGCCACACGCAGGCTGCCGCCCATGGCTGGCCCGCGCCCCCGCGCCGGGTGCCGGGGAGCTTCATGAGCCGACACCGCGCCGCGCGCGCCCGGCCCGGGACACCCGCGTCGCGCCGCCTGCAGCACCTGGGCAGCAAGAGGCCAGGCCCGAGGACGGACCGAACGGGCGGGCGGCGGCGGACCAACCCGCAGCTTGGCGGGGAGAGCGCACCTGGCGCGGCGCAGACCCGCCCCCGCCCGCAGCTCTGTCCTCTCTTCGCTCCAGCGCCGGAGCCGCCGCCCCAGCCGGCCGCGCGGGCGAGCAAGTGAGCAGGGCCTCCCGGAGGCGGCGATGAGGTAACCGCCCGCCCCGCCCCTCCCGGGGAGGGTCACGGCTCAGTGCCTGCCGGGCGGCCGCGTCTCCTTAGTGCCTGGTCCCCCAGGTGACAGCGTGAACCCCTCAAGCGTTCCGAAACAGAAGCCCCTGGGCGCCACCTTCCTGTTTCTCCAACACCAGCTGGCTGCAACGTGGCTGTTAGCCAAGCCCAGGCCCTTGGAATCAGGTCACTTAGGGTCAGCCCCGGCCTCGGGCTGAGTGACCTTGGCCCAATCGTCGCATTGCGCCTGGGACTGTGTCCTTGCGTGCTCCAATGGTCGATGGCTTCCAGACTTCCTCCTGTTTCGTGAGACCCTGAGCTCCAGATTCTCTTCTGAGCGTTCCCCTGCGTTATCTTTGAACCTGAAGCCTCAATCTGGTGTTCTTGGTTTAGGGAGAAGGAAACTGAGGCTGGAGAGAAGTGTTCCAATGTGAGAGGGGCAGTGGGACCCTGACCCGAGCCTGCATCTCCTCTGAGACCCTTCCACCCCCATTACACCCACAAGGGCAAATGACCGGAAGAACAGTGTTTCAAAGGACCAGCCTGGAGTAGAGATGGAGATAGAAGGGTGAGCCTCAAACAAATACCTGCTCAGCAACTCAGCCCCAAACCACTGCCTCAACAAGTTGGAGGTGAAGAAACAGATCCACGGGTCACTGCAGAGTCCCTCACAGGGAAGCATCATGTCATCGGGACTGGCAGAGTCCAGATCCTCCTCCGTGGGCAAACGCTGAAGCTCCTCCAACAATTTGGAAAGGCTGGGTTTGTCCAGCCTGCGTCTGGCTCTGCCATCTCCACACATTGGGAGGAACTCCTAGGCCTCTGCCCTACACCCAGGTACTGTGAAATGCAGACACAACACCTGGCTTTACACTAACCAAGGTGCTCATTTATTCATCAATTCAACAAATACTTCTAGTCCAGCCGGTTGCCAGCATAGTGAAATGACCTTAAAAAATAAATAAATAAATAAATAAATAAATAAATAAAAGCAAAACGTAAAAATACCTTCCCCTGCCGGGTGTTGGTGGCACACTCCTTTAATCCCAGCACTCAGGAGGCAGAGGCAGGCGGATCTCTGTGAGTTCGAGGCCAGCCTGAGTCTCCAGAGCGAGTGCCAGGACAGCCTCCAAACCTACACAGAAGAGAAACCCTGTCTCGAAAAACCAAAAAAAAAAAAAAAACCTTCCCCTTAGGAGGGAAGGCTCAAGAACTGCTTAGATCTAGGGCTCTAAAATCATTGACAGTGTATCCACCTGACTCGAACAAGTGGAAGGAAGGGCAGGAGAAACTAGCCTGTGAAGGGGGAGGAGACAGACCCTCCACAGGAAGCAGGTCTCAGAAGACAGGGGTATTCCTTGAACACTGGATCATCTTCCTTTTCCCAGAGCGGACCAAGGCCTGGTCTGATTTCATACCAGCTTCAGCCACTAGGGACTATACCGCGATATTCTAGGTCTTTGCATTCAGACTTGTGACAGCTGGCTTTTTTTTTTTTTTTTTTTTCCTCTTCCTCTTCTTGCAGAGTTTCCCTAGAATGACTCCTCTTCCCTTTACAGGTTTTCAGGCTTCTGGGTTTTACGAGCTGCTTTTTGCTTCCAGAAACCAAGAAGGGGGTAGATGAATTCAGCCCCTTCTCTTACCACTCAGCGGGGAGCAGGGCAGATCCCCTGCTGATCTTTCACCGGGCTTGTGTGTGCTCTAAGGGCCAAGCTCTAGAGTCCTCCAAAACTAAAATGTCCGGTTCCCTTTCGTGGCTGAGTGCCCATGGCTGGGCTCTCTTGGGAGTCACCAGCAGCGCTGTGGGTGGAACACCTCTGGGCCTCAGCGAGACTTAGAAGCCAGTGTTTGTTTTTGAAAGGAGTCTTACCTTGTGTGCCTGGCTGGCCTCAAAGCATTAATTTCTCAACTGAGGCTCCCTCCTCTCAGAGGACCACAGGTTGTGTGAAGCTGACATAAAACCAGCCAGCACACTGGCATTACTAACAGGGCCCTACACTCATAATTCCATTTAACTTTAATTACTTCCTCCAAAGACCCCACCAGCAAATACACCATGGGAGGCTGGGGAGGGGGATAGGCAACAGTCCTTAGAAGAATATGGTTCAGCTCATAACTCTTTCCTTGCCATCTGTTGTGAAACAATTCTCATAGGAAATTGCCCACTCCCTAGCTCCTGTTGAACCAGCATGTCTTTGCTGAGGAGTTCATTCTCATGGTTCCCTCCTCGGATTGCCCCGACTATATTTGCTCTTTTTTTTTTTTAACATTTTATTTATTTATTTATTTATTATGTATACAACATTCTGTCTCCACATATGCCTGCACAACAGAAGAGGGCACCAGATCTCATAACGGATGGTTGTGAGCCACCATGTGGTTGCTGGGAATTGAACTCAGGACCTCTGGAAGAGCAGCCAGTGCTCTTAACCTCTGAGCCATCTCTCCAGCCCTATATTTGTTCTTTTATTTTTTATTTTTTTTAATGTTTTATTTAATTTTTACAAATTATAATTTCACATGTCTCTCCCTTCTCCCCCCCCCATATTTGCTCTTTTAAATTATGCCCTGATTTCTACTGAGTAGAAAAATGTAGAGCAAATGGTCAGGTTGGCAGCTGGAGGTAGCATTCTCATATTGAGCCAATGAGATGCAGCCATTTGTTAGAGAGAGATCAGTTTCCTGGCAAGCTGGTTTTGGAGTGGGAGGACCTGGGAGCAGGTAGCACTGTGAGAAAATGGCTTTTAGTTGCTGCTTATTTCCCCAGAGCAGTTATCTGCTCTGGTGTGCTGTCTGCACAATGAGGCCTGGGTTAGCTTAGGCACCTGGGCAACCACAGACTGACCTTGGAAGTCTGTCAGCGCTCATTCCAGTACCCACTCTTTTCTTTGCCTAGAAATCCAACCCCTGCCTGGCTTCCCCATGCCTGTGCCTCACTGCTATCTTATCTGTGGCTTCTTGTCTCCTCCTGCTGTTAACACCAGTACTTTGTCCCTCACCCCACAGCCCTAACCCTTGTTGGAGTTTTTTTTTTTAAGATTTTTTAAATTTATTTATTATGTACACAGTCTTCTGCCTGCATGCCAGCAAAGGGCACCAGATCTCATTCAAGGTGGTTGTAAGCCACCATGTGGTTGCTGGGAGTTGAACTCAGGACCTCTGGAAGAGCAGTCCGTGCTCTTAACCACTGAGTGGTCTCTCCAGCCCCCTGTTGGAGTTTTTATTTCCTTCTTGGACACTGCAGAGGCTCATTTCTGCTGATTTCAGATTGTGTTATAGGTTGTGGGGATTAGTATTTGCTGAGGAACAGGAATACCTTATGAACAAATTTTATTCCCTTTTAGTCTCTTGTTGAAGAAGAGAGGGAGGATAAAGGTAGGAGGAAGGGAGAGAGGATATCACTGGGAAAGAGGGAGGCAAAGGCATGAGCCCTCTCTTAATGACCATGGGGTAGGCTGGTGATGCTTAATAACTATTGGTTTGTCATAGGAATGCCTGTCTCAACTCACCACGGCAAAAGATCCCTACTGCTTGCTCTGTCTGGGCTTCCCCTATCTTTTGTGCAGCTGCCTCCTCCAGTCTCTGCTCACTCTGAGCACATAGACTTGGAAGTGATGAAATCTGTCTTCCCTGTCTGAGGCAAGAGTGAGCCACCCGGCCCCTCCTGGCCTGGGGGTGGGAGCAGATATTGGAATGTCCCTTACTGACAATCTGCTTCTCTACAGTTGGCTAAAGGGAGCACCTTGGAGACAGTGGCTATCTATGCCCAATGGCCTGACATTTTGTTTTGGTTTTTAGTTTTTACATCAACCACTTATAGCTTCTTCATGGCTTCTTTCTGGCTAGCCTGGTTCCAGTTCTTTCCTGAGGTTCAGCACTACATCTGCGTTAGGGGTCTTTGCTCTGGGCTCCCCCAAGCCACACTACTGTTCTGCCTACAATCATGACACCACACCAGTTATCCCAAAACTCACTCACCTCCCTGAGCTCTGAATGGGGTCCCCTACTGCTCAGACACCTGGAACTAGGTTGTCATCATCATCATGACCAGATCCATGGTGGCCTGTTACCCTCCTGAAGGGAAAAATGGGATTTCTCAGTCATCAGGCACAAAGAGTCAACTCAGGTGCTGAAGAGAGGCCAGACAGATCCGAGCTGTGTCACCTGTGCAGATTGCTTAAGGTCTCAGTTTCCATCTCTCTAAAAGGGATGGTAACCCAGCCGATGGTGGCACACATGTGTTACCCCAGAGCACAAGGGACTGCACAGCAAGGCCCTGTCTCAAAATAAACATATAAGAAAATAAGTTGAAGTTATATAATAAGTTAAAATTATTAAAATTAATAGTTGGGACCTCACAGAGTTGTTGTGGGATGTGATGGTATGACACAAGAAAACAATGAGCTGGGGAAAGCAAATCTGCACAGAGAAAACAATTCCATGTTATATGTAACTGTAAAGACATGATGGTGGGATATGTGTCTACATAGTAAGCAGGCACACATGTTTTCTAGTTCTGTCAGCTGTGAGGACCAAGGTGACATTCAGACCCAGGTCTTGGTTCCGTACTCTATGTCCAGTGACAGGAACCAGGCTCTTTAAAAAATGCCCAGCCATAAGGTTGGGACAGGACAAACACAACCCAGAATAGCCTGGGCAGCCAGGAAAAGAGGAAATGCCAAAGCAAATAAATTAGCACAAGGATGGTGTGTCAAAGGGACAGAGTAGGACAGGAAAGGGATCCTGGTGCCTGGAGCTGGTCCAGCCGTGGTATAACAATGTGGCAAACTTGCTCAGGTTATAGGGATTCATAAATTGGGCACTGTGGTGCAGCCTGTAACCCCAGCACACAGGGGCTAAGGCAGACGAACATGAGTTTGAGACCTGTCTAAGCTGTATAGCAAGAACAACAAAGCAAGGTCTGGGAAGATGTCTCAGTCAGTGATTGTAGCCTGAGTGCCTGAGTTGGGATGCCCACCACCCACACAAAAAGCTGAGTGAAGCAGTGTGCCTGCAACTCTGGTGCATGGGAGGTGGAGACAGGAAGATCCCTAGTCTTGGACATGCCATTTCAAAAAAAAAAAAAAAAAAGGATGGGGCATGCTAACCCCCACATACATGTACACACAAATATGTAACAACCAGAAAAAACTGATCTGTTAAGTCCAAACTGATAAAAATGATTGAATACACAAACAATCCAGAGAGAATAAACTTATTTTTCTCTCAGAAGAATTTCAAAGATTGTTTGGACCCTCCCACCATGCTCTCCCAGAGTGCTGCACTGGAGACTTGTTTCCTGAGAGAAGAGTCTGGGGCACAGAACTGGGGATGGCTCAGTAGCATAGCACTTGCCTAGCACGATGCTTGCTGCATCCCTGGCTCTGGAAGAAGAAAGAAAAATTAGAAGCTGGACATAAGGGTGACTTAATCCTAGCACTGGAGAGGCAAAAGGAAGAGGAATTCCAGTTCAGGCCCAGGCTGCCCCGTGGTGGGGGAAGGGAGGCAGGAAAGGGGGAAAATCAAGGCAGATAGATTTCTGGCCTAGCATGTGCAAGCTCCTTGTTTAATCCCCAACATGGGAGATATGTATAAACAAAGTTTATTCACTTATTTATTATTTTGTTGGTTTGTCATGTAGTCCTCAAACACATGGCCCTCTTGTCTCAGCCTCCTGAAGCTGGTAATAAATGCATGTGCCAGCAGATCCAAGAAGCACTTTCTTCCTTTCCAGACAGGATCTCATTATATAACATTGGCTGGCCTGGAACTATGTAGACAAGGCTGGCCCTGAACTTGGGGAATCATTCTGCCATCTGGTAACCAGATGTGCCTCTGTAATCTGGCCTTTACCAAGCACATTTGTTGTTATTTGTTTGTTTACTTATTTATTTGTGTGTTGTATGAGTACTGAATATGCACCCACATATGCTAGCACAGGTATCCTATGTGTGCACTGAAGCCAGGGGAGGGTGCTGGATGGCCTCCTCTACCATTCTGTAAAGGGTTCTTTTAAAAAATATTTTTATTTTTAATTTAAAAAAATCCATGTGTGCATCCAAGTATGGTGACAGATGCCTTTAGTCTCAGCACTCAGGAGGCAGAGGAAGGTGGATCTCTGTGAGTGCCAGGTCAGCTTCATCTACATCTACGAAGTGAGAACCTTTCTAAAAAGTCAAACATTGGAACCAACGTGTGTGTGTGTGTGTGTGTGTGTGTGTGTGTGTATGTGCGCGCGTGTGTTCTCGTGGTATTGGGGATCACAGCCAGGGCCTTGTACATGCTAGATAAGTTCTTAGCACTTGGCTACCCTCATCCCCTCATTGTTGACTGAGATCATTATAAGGATACCAAGTCTTCAAAATGATATAAACAGTTGATGCAATCTTAATAAAAGCACTTTTTCTCCCCAAACACTAGCTAGTTCTGAAGTTCAAGCGGGCTGTGGAGGGTGTTGTTTTGTGTAGGTGTGTTTTTGGTTCTTTGTTTTGTTGTTTTGTTTCTTTCTTCTTTTTGAGGCAGGATCTCACTATGTAGACCAGCATGACTTGTAACTCACAGAGATCTGCCTGTCTCTGCCTCCTGAGTGCCGGGGTTAATGCGTGCCCTGGCAGGCACTCTTTGGAAAGGACAGAAGACAAGAAGTAGTGAAATTTCCTGGTACAGGATGGAGTTCAGAAAGACATCCAAGTATGTGTGCAAGTTCAGTGTGTGATAAAAATGCATTGCAGATCTGAGGAGAAATATGAATATTCAATATGTGGTGTGGAGGCAACTGGGGGACTGTTAGGGGGAGGGGAAGTTGGATCCCTACTTCATTCCTACACACAGCCAGATGGAGTGGGAGTGAAATGCGAATGCTCACACCAGACAAGTACTAGAAAGAATATAAGAAAGTTGCAAATAAACACTCTGAGATGGCTGAGAGCACAGACTGCACTTCAGAGAATCCAAGCACCATTCCTAGGGCAGCTCACAACTACCAGTGACTCCAGTTCTCTCTTGAGACCCCTGAAGCACCTACATGGTGCACATACACACATGCAGGCAAAACACATACATAAAGAAAAATAAGTAAATCTAAAAAAAGACAATCAGGTGGTGGCGCACGCCTTTAGTCCCAGCACTCAGGAGGCAGAGGCAGGTGGATCTCTGTGAGTTCGAGACCAGCCTGGTCTACAAGAGCTAGTTCCAGGACAGCCTCCAAAGCCACAGAGAAACCCTGTTTTGAAAAAACAAAAACAAACAAACAAACATAAAAGTCTTTAAACACAGTATTGTTGGGGTGCTAGCATGCACCGGGAGTCTTAGCCCTTGGTATGTGGAGGCAGGGTCAGTTCGGGTGGCCTTACTACATACGGACTTTGAGGGTAGCCTGGGCCATATGAGACCCTGTGTCCCTAAGAAGGAAAAAAGGGGAGCTGGTGAGCTGGGTGAAAAGGTAAAGTAATATGCTGCAAGCCTGAGGACCAGAGTTCCACCCCATGAAGTAGAAGAAGAGAAACTACTCCTAGAAGTACTCTACACTCAAGCCATGGCACACAAAAGTAAGAGAAAAAGCGTACTCCAAAACAGTCCATCAGATAATGAAATGAAAACAAACACAGTAAGCCGGCATTCTTCACCTGCAGTTTGGGATGTACAACATCCTCCTGACCAGTGGGAGTGTGAAGGGAAGGTCATTTTAGCTATCCCTGTCAGGATTACCACCGCGTCTATCTGTGGCCCAGAAGTTCCTACCTGGGGAGTTTATCTGCCTGTGAACATGATGAACAAGGTGCTCTCTGCAGATATGGCTGTGACAGTTTGTTTTGGTTGGCAACCTGACTGGATCTGGGATCAGCTGAGAGGCGAGCCCCAGGGCACACTTGTGAGGGCTTTCTTGATTAAATCAATTGAATTGAGAAGACCTCCCCTAAATGTGGTGGCACCGCCCAGCAGAAGCCCAGCTCTACGAAAGGTTGGGCAGGAACTTTTGCATCTTGCCTGCTTGCCTTCACCTCTTGCTGGTGAACACAGACACAGCTGTCCTTGCTGTTGTCAGAGCCCAGCATCCTCAGATTCTAACGTGGACTGAAGACTAAGGCTCTCCAGGAATTCTCTAGGCCATTAGCACCAGGTTGGATGGCTGAAAATTATTTTATTTTATGTTGTGAGTAGGGGGATGTTTTGTGCGTGCACCGTGTTAGTGCCAGCTGACCACATAAGGTTAGAGAAGGCACCAGGTCCCCTCAAAGTAGACTTACCGAAGGTTGTGAGCCACCATGTAGGTGCTAGGAAAGAGCAACCAGTGCTCTTAATTGACGAGTCACCTCTCCAACTCATAAATCCTTTTTAATAGTTATTCTTTTTCCTTTGGTTTTTCCAGAGAGGGTTTCTCTGTGTAATCCTGGCTGTCCTGGAAATTGCTCTATAGATCAGGCTGGTCTTGAATTCAGAGATCCACCTGCCTCTGCCTCTCAAGTACTGGGATTAAAGGTGTGTGCCACCACCACCTGGCTAATACATATTATTTCTATTAGTTGTTTCTCTAGAAAACCCTGACTAATCCAGTTGTACTGGTGATACCATGACAAGTCCATTTGAATCACCCAAGGCTGGTGCTAACTGGATCCTCGTCCTCCACACTGTCTATCTGGAAAAGGGCACAGGAATGCCTCTGTAATGTATCAGCCGCAGGAAAACACCAAGCAACTTCACTTTGGGGAGTTCAGGGCTGCCCTTTGCAAAAGGATAGTCCCAGCTGGGCTTGTTGGATGTTTACACCCCTCACAGGGAAGTGGGGGGTAGGGTCAGGACATCCTCACTGAGGATCCAGCTGCTCTTTACCATTAGCGGTCTGCAGCTCTTGTTTACACGTGGAGGGGCTACAGTGTAGGCAGGAGAGCAGCCATGGGAAAGCAAAGACCTTTGGTGTGACCTCCACCCCAGGGAAGCTATCCCCTATGCTCTGCAAATAAATCAACAGAATACATTTGCAGTTTCCCCAAATTGAATGATGGTGGGATTGTGCCTCATTTGGTTTGTCATGGGATCTTGAGAGGAGGGGTAGATGTTCTTTCCCTTGTCCAAGGAATTTTAGCAACACCATTTGTATATGCAAGACAGAAAAATCAAGCCAAGCTTGGTCCTGCATTCCTTTAATCCCAGGACTTGGGAGTCAGGCAATCTGTGTGAGTTCAAGGTCAGCATGGTCTACATAAAAAATTCCAGTCTATCCAGAGATACATAGTGAGATCCTGTCTTTTTTTTTAGGGGGGGTGTTCAAGGTAGGGTTTCTCTGTGGCTTTGGAGCCTATCCTGGAACTCACTTTGTAGACCAGGCTGGTCTCAAACTCACAGAGATCCGCCTGCCTCTGCCTCCCGAGTGCTGGGACTAAAGGCATGCACTACCACCGCCCAGTGAGACCCTGCCTTAAAAGAGAAAAAAGTCAGGTGTGGTGCGCACCTTTAATCCCAGCACTCGGGAGGCAGAGACTGGCAGTCTTTTGATTGATCTCCAGGACAGCCTGGTGTACATAGTAAGACCCTGTTTCAAAAAAAAAAAAAAAAAAGAGAGAGAGAAAAAGAAGATATTAATATTAGACATTAGATAACCTCCTTTGGGGAGAGGAGTGGTTTCCTTTTTTTTTTCTTTTTGTGATGTGGGATGTCCTTCTGTGTATGTTTGTCTTATTGGTTGATAAATAAAGCACTGTTGGCCAATAGGAAAGCAAGATAGGTGGGGCTAGGATTTGAGGAGGATTCTGGGAAATGTAGTAAAGAAGGACGGTCTCCATGTGATCCCAAAAAGAGAGGACACATGCCAATGGCATCCTCGATAAGGTAAGTCTTTATAAAATATATAAATTAATGGTTATGGTTGATACTTAAGTCAGAGCTAGCATATAAGAAACCCTAGTCATTGGCCAGCAGCATTGTAATTAATATAAGACTCTGTGTGTTATTTGTGGGCCCTAACGTGGTGGCAGAACTTAGGCGGCTGGCGGAAACAGTCATCGTTACATTTTTGTGCTGTAATAAAACTCAGGGCAGGGGACTAGAGAGATGGCTCAGAGGTTAAGAGCACTGGCTGCTCTTTCAGAGGTCCTGAGTTCAATTCCCAGCAACCACATGGTGGCTCACAACCATCTGTAATAACATCTAGTGCCCCCTTCTGGCCTGCAAGCATACATGCAGGTAGAACACAGTATACATAATAAATAAATCTTGAAAAACAAATGTTTTTTTTTTTTTTTAAGAAAAAAAAAAAAAAACAGGGCATTGTGCATTCCGGTACACTAGTCTACTTAGCATCCCCTAGTCCCCAAACCACAGTTTCAGATATAAACTTCATATTTCCTCTATTGCAGGCACCTAAAGTGAGACCCCATGCCTTTATTGTGCCAGTGTTCATGGGTGGGTGTGGCAGGGTGTGGCTGCAGCATCGCTGAGACTCATAAAAGACAAAAATATCTCTTGTGTTCATCCACTGACAGGGACTGGCCCCGAACTCCTAAGGTGGGTCGATCTGCACACATAGGGAATGAGCTCCAGAAATTACCATCAAACGAAGTAGCAACAGGGATGAGGATTTAGTCAGTGGAAAGCTACTTGCCTAGTCTAACTCAAGAGGCCCTGAGTTCAAATCCCAGAGTGATATACCAACAGCAGAAGCATGCCAGCAACGTGCCAGCAATGGTCATTGTTTGTTTGTTTGTTTGTTTGTTTTTGAGACAGGGTTTCTCTGTGGCTTTGGAGGCTGTCCTGGAACTAGCTCTTGTAGACCAGGCTGGTCTCAAATTCACAGAGATCCCCTGTCTCTGCCTCCCAAGTGCTGGGATTAAAGGTGTGCAACACCAATGCCTGGCATAGACATGGTCTTTTGTTAGAAGCTTCTCCAGGGTTTGCTTGGAGGCATCAATGTTCTATTCCTGGAAGAAACCAAAAATCTTGCTGGGAATTGTGGCACATGCCTGTAAACCCAGAAGGACTGCTACAGGTTTGAGGCCAGCCTGGGCTACATAGTGAGGCCAACAGGGGCCATAGTAAAACTCTATTTAAAAAAAAAACAAGCCCCAAAACAAGTAGCTAATAATAACAATAACAACAACCCTACTTTATCTTCTAGGCAACTAAAACCGCAGGAGGGAATACTGGGTATTTGTTTCCTTGGTGCAGTGATATGATAAAGCTCATGTTTGTCACAAGAGGCTTGGAGAACTTGGCCCCCTGCCTCCGTTTCTCCCTGTGTTTATTAAGCCATGCCTATGCTGAGGCCTTCCCTCCTCCTCACCTCCTCTTTGTGTTGTTCTTTTTAATTTTATTTATTTATTTATTTATTTATTTATGGTTTTTCAAGACAGGGTTTCTTTGTGTAACATTTGCAGACATCCGCCAGCCTCTCTGCCTCCTGAGTGCTGGAATTAAAGGTATGTGTTACCAGTGCCTAGTTTTTTGTTTATTTCATTTATTTTTTTTTTTTGATCAAGGAGTTTCTTTTATTTTATTTATTTATTTTTTTGGTTTTTTGAGACAGGGTTTCTCTGTGTAGCTTTGAAACCTATCCTGGCACTCGCTCTGGAGACCAGGCTGAGCTCGAACTCACAGAGATCCGCCTGCCTCTGCCTCCCAAGTGCTGGGATTAAAGGCGTGCGCCACCAACACCCGGCATAAGGAGTTTCTTTTAATAATTTATTTATTTTATATGCATTGGTGTTTTGCCTGCATGTATGTCTGTGTGAGGATATCAGATCTCCTGGAACTACAGATATAGGCAGTTGTAAGCTCCCATGTGGTTGCTGGGAGTTGAACTCAGGTCATCTGGAAGAACAGCCAGTGCTCTTAACCACTGAGGCCATTTCTCCAGTCCCCTTTTGTTTATTTTTAAAAATTGTATGCATATGGTGTTTTGCTTGTGTCTGTTTGCCTAGCACCTGTGTGTGGTGCTGTAGAGGTCAGAAGAGGTGGTCAGATCCCCAGGATGGAGTTACTGATAGTTGTGAGCAGCCATGTGGGTGCTGCAAACCAAACTATGGCCCTCAGGCAGAGCAGTAAGTGCTCCAAACCCCTGAGCCATCTCTCCAGCGCCTGTTCTTTTATTTGTTCACAGTTTCATTCATGTATATAATTCAGTCTGATACATTGACCCCATGTATCCTCTGACTTTTGTCTTGTGGTTCAAAGTTTAAGGACAGCCACCTGCATGGGAAACTTACCAGTAGCTAAGATAATGCTTCCCACTCCCCGATCAACAGCCAATAGTTCCCCAGGGAGGGGTAGGGCTCTGTGAGCCCCTCCTTCACTCATGGCCAGATGTTGTTAGACCAGTCTGGTGCGGACACCATGTAGGCAATCTTGGGGGGTGTGGGTTCATGATTTCAACAGTCAAGTCATGCCCAGAAGATAGTATTTCCTGGCCCTTATCATCATCTAGATACCCACCCCCCTGCGCAAGACTGGGTTTCTCTGTGTAGCCCTGGCTGTCTTAGAACTCGTTCTGTAGACCAGGCTGGCCTTGAACTCACAGAGATCCACCTGCCTCTGCCTCCAGAGTGCTGGGATTAAAGGTGAGCGCCACCATGCCTGGTGTCATTGTTTTGGATTGTGTGTATGTGTTAGTATGTGGTGTGTGCATTTGAGTGCAAGTGCTCATGGAGTCCAGAAGACCCTCTGGAGCTGGAGTAAGAGATAATTGTGTCTCTTGACAGGGGTTCTAGAAACTGAACTAAAGTCCTTTGGAAGAGCAGTGAGTGTTCTTAGTTCCCCAGCCAGCACCATCCAGCTCCTACATTCTTTCTGTTGCTGCTTCTGTGATGTTCCCTGAGTCTTGGAGAGGGTAACATATATATGTTCCATTTAGGGCTGAGCACTTAACAGCTCGTTATTCTCAGCACCTTGAGCAGCAATGAATCTGCATGAATTGCTATTTGCTGTAAAAGGAAGCTTCTCTGATAAGGCAGAAAGCTACACGGCTGTGGGTACAAACACCACTTTTTAGGAGCTAGTTTGACTACATTCCCACTTAGCAAGACAAAAGCAGTAGGTGCAATGTGAGGACCACAGGCTGAAGTCCACAGTGCCATGTCCAAACTCCTGCGGAGCAGATCTCAGCTCAAATTGGAATCAGCTGGTTACCTTCGTAACAATCATGCCATCATGACTTCACAGACTACTAGTATAGTACATAGGGTTCACAGATGAGTAACCCCTGATGATTTTTCTCCCCCAGTGGCCTGTATAACACCTTCTGGCACTGGGAAAATTTGCCAGCAGGGAGGAAGCTTCCAGTTCAGTTCCAGCTTGACTTCTTGTCCTGCAACCAAGATGAGCCACCAAAAGCAAAAAAAAAAAAAAAAAAAAAAAAAAAAAAAAAAAAAAAGTTAAAAATTAGCTTATAGTAGTAGAAATTTCCACATGGTGGTGCCTCCTTCTCCTTCCCCCTCTTTTTTTTTTTTTTTTTCTCTGTGTAGCCCTGACTGTCCTGGAACTTACTCTGTAGATCAGGCTGCCCTTGAACTCACGGAGATCTGCCTGCCTCTGCCTCCTGAGTGCTGGGATTAAAGGTGTGTGCCACCACTGCCTGATCTTCCAAATGGCTTCCTTATTCATCCTTGGTTTTGGGTAACCCTCTCCCTAACCTCCCTCTTCTTTATTATTTTAAAATTTGTGTGCCTATATAAGTGTACATGTACCACCTATCTGCAGGTGCCTGTAGAGGTCAGCAGGGACTGGATCCCCTGGAACTGGAATTATAGGTGGTTGTGAGCAACTGTGTGGGTGATAAGAACCAAACCTGGGTCCTCTGAAAGAGCAGTAGGTTCTCTTAGCCATTGAGTCATCCCTCTAGACACTCCCTCTTCTTCCTTATTCCCTGCTTCTCCTGCCACCCTAGTGTTCCTTCCATCTACTTTCATATTCCATGTGTTCCTTCCCTGCTCCCTTCTTACCTCTCCTCCCCTCATGCTGGGCCATTTTTACTGAGTGTCTGTGAGTGGATGCGGCAGAACTGTAAGGTTCTACCCAAACTTGAGATGAAGGCATAGGCTGAAGTGGGAGAGTGACCCAAGGGTGAGGATGGTGACCTCTTCATCTTCCATCCAAACTTTTTCATCAGCTTTCCTTTCCCCAGGTTAAGTGTCCTTGTTCTTTTATTGCTCATTGCCTTCCATGGGGGACAGCCATCCTGTTTCTATACTCTCCTGGTTTCAGCAAAGAAGGGGTGGAGACAGGGAGGCCTACAAGGCCCCACGAGGCTATGGGAGTGGTGATCTCTGCAGCTGTTCCTCAGGAGTGCACTCAGGAAGCTGGGTCAGGGGAGGAAGGTGACAGATGACAGTCTTTCTTTTCAAGGGCACAGACACTCAGCTACTCTACTTGACAAGTCAGAGACTCAGGTTGCATTGGCCTGGGGCTTTCCAAGCCCAGACTTTCAATTAAGAATGAGGTGTGTGTAATCAAGGGTTTTGGCTAGCTGCACAGTTGACACACAAGGTTGAGCTGGAGCAGTGGTGGGGCACTTGCTCTCTTTTTGCAGCAGTTAGGCCAGTTAGGCAGCAGTGTCTGAGGTGGACAGGAGGCAGGGTTGATGGGGTACATGAGCAGGACCTTCTAGAAGCAGAAGCCTCTGGGGCCAGACTGTAACCCTGCCAGAAGAGATTGCTGGGGAACCAGGCTAGTGTGAGGTTTTCAGTCGATGGCAGGTCTTGGTGTTGGGTAGCTGCTGTGGAACTCTTCTCTGGGTTGCTGTCCTCTTGAAACCCAACAACAGGCTATGTCTATAAATGTAAAAAAAGGCTGGGCATTGGTGGCACACACCTTCAATCCCAGCACTTGGGAAGCAGAGGTGAGTTTAAGGCCAGCTTGGTCTACAAAGAGAGTTATGGAGTTTAAGTGATGAAGGTACTGTGTGGCGGGAAAAGGCATATTCAGAATGTTTTTGAATGAAAATCCCAGTTCCTAGGGATGTTCTTTTTCTAGTAGCTGATGGCCAGGGAGATTCCTGATGCCTTACAAATCACAAAGGTAACTGCCATTGTTATTGACTGCACATTAGAACTAGATGTAAGTCCTTATTGTTGAATACACCATAAGCTATGTTGCAGGGTATGGTAAGTCTGTCAAGGGCTGGCCTGGAAGATTCCTCCCTGTTAGCTGGCTTTCATAGCTCCAGGTGCTATGCAGACTTCTCACCAATTGCTACAAGTGGTCCTTCTCAGCTTGTACACAGGCAGCACATTGACATCAGCCTGCCACACAAGATGTGCTTGGTGATACAATAGTGGAACAATTGTTATGAGTGCAACCAATTGCTTTCTAATTGGATTGAAGTCCTGCTCCACAGCAGGGAACTCTTGTTTACTATAAGACAAAAGTCTGTGACTGGTGAAGTCTTAGCTCCTAGTGGACATGTTATTGCTGTTGAAATCATTGCTGCTGTAGGCCTTGGTCAGGGAAGCTGCTCTTTTGCAACGGGCAATGTTTACAGCAGACTCATAACTGGCTAAAATACTGAGAATAAATGACTGCTGCTTTGGTCTATTGGCACAAAGTTCATTCCTAAAGAGGGGATGGGGAAAAAAATAAGAGCTGAAGAAAGGAGTAGGTTACTGTGGACCCCTGTTCAGGCATGACATGGCTGACCATTACTGTCCTGAAACCAGAGTAGCTGTGATTAATTGCACAAGACCATCAGGAAGTTGGATCTATCAACATTAGCTCATGGAAGCAGGTAACAGGAGACTCCTCCCCTCCCAAAGGGTAATAAAGAGGTTAACAATGGGGGCTGGAGAGATGGCTCAGTGGTTAAGAGCACCGACTGCTCTTTCAGAGGTCCTGAGTTCAATTCCCAGCAACCACATGGTAGCTCACAACCATCATTATAAGATCTGGTGCCCTCTTCTAGTGTGCAGATGTACATGGAAGCAGAATGTTGTATACATAATAAATAAAGTCTTTAAAAAAAAAAAAAAGGAGTACATGTTCCTTGGGCTAATTGTTTCTTTGGTCTCTTGTAAGTCCTCTTCTTGGGTGAGTCTCTCCCCAGATAACATCTCCCCAGGGAAAGACATGCAACACTGCCCAGCCCCCACCCCTCTGGTCATTCCTACTGCTCCAAGATAGCACCAAAGAGGAGGAAACTCAAGTGGGACTGCAAGCCCTTCCCTGAATCAAAGGGGACACAGCATCAGCTAGGCGGGACTTAGCATCAACGACAGGAAGATGGCAGGGACACCACAGGCCACAGTAGGCCACACACTGAATGAATGAACAGAAGGAGAATCAGGGCAGGGACCACAGTCAGGTATATGGCTTCAGCCCAGGACCCTTGCCCAGAACAGCCTTGCGACCTGACACACTGGCTAGGGACACACTTAATGTCATCATTTTTATTCGTTTTCTCTTTTTGAAAATAAGAGTAAACATACAATATATATTTTCTATTTATACGTATTAGCTATAATCACTGCAGGGGTCAGATGTTATCCCCAACCACCCAGGAGCAATTTCTTAGGCTGGTCTTTCTTTGTAGAGGGAAAGAAGTGTGCGTGACTGCCAAAAGCAGAATCTCTTTATTATCAAACAGCAGTGACGGGAAAACCTATCACTGTTATACACACTGGGGCTGGGGAGCCAGGAGAGGGCAGCGGATGCTAGAGAACCCACAGGAGCCCTATATTGGGAGCATTTCCACTGCTGCTTGCTCCACCTTTCACCCTATTTCTGTCCTAAGAGCCCTGGACCCTCAGAGGGGACACCAAGGAATGTTTTGTAGGCAGTGACCATCCTCCAGGGCATGAGGGGACAGAATTCCAGATGGCTCTGGACCACACAGGCAGTCACAGAGCACCAACTGGTGTACACGGGGTGGATGGTGCTGGCCCATCTCTGCCCATCACCACATCTAGCCCCCAGAGTCTCAAGACTGTGATGGAGCAGTAATATTGGCACCCAGACTCTACCCAGGACAGGCTTGGTGGGGAGACAAGGCAAGGATTATGGGCTGGGACCCCAAGGGGAGTTCCATGCTCACCCCCAGGCAAAGGGAGAAGGAAGAGCACCCTGTGGTCTCCTGTCCAGCTTCTGCTGCTGTGCTGGTTCCGTTTCTTTTGATCCCGCATCAACAGCAATGGAAAACAGCCACTGGAGATGCACAGAGATTTCACTCCAGGAGGGGGCATGGACCTGCTCTGGGCCCTCAATTAGGATGGGGGAGCCTCCTGGATGGTCAGGAGCCCACCTGGCCTTTCCCCAAATAGAGGAGGAGGTACTGCCACACACAGGGGCTCCATGATAGGGCTGGCAGAAGGCTGGGTGGATGCTGGAGGGACTTCAGTTCTTGAGGATTGTCTCGTAGGCCTGGTATACATGCTGGGACACCTCTGGTGCTCGACACTTCAGGGACAGCTGCAGGAGAAGAGGAGGGCAGGGAAAGAACTTATCCCTGGGGCTCTTCAGTTTAGATGGTAGAGAGTGGGCACCAGATGGAAAAGTGAGCTTGAGTGTATGTGCATGCACACATGGCAGGATGGCAGCTCAGAGTGGGGCAGATGTGAGGTAAAGCAGAGGGGGTGGCCATCACAGTCAGCTGGGTGGGAACCAAATATACTTGCAGCCCCCACACCTGCTGTCAGTTCTGCCACCAGAGCCTCTGGCAGGAGGCATGACTCATGAGCTGTTGGTAGTACCCAGACCCCACCCCCTTTCGGGGCTGTTTGCTCCTACAACCACTGCAGGTCTAGGTCAGGAGCGGTTCTGACAGGCAGTCCTGGTGGGCAGAGGGTTAAGAGGGAGCAGGTCTCTGCTGGGGACTGCAAGGTGTGTAGGTCTGGCTCCGGCTCCTGCAGGAAGCAGGTTTGCACAAGACCACCTCAGTGCTGGCTGAGGTCTTAGCCTAGAGTCTAAGCAGAGGGGATGGAAGCCAGCCAGTGTGCCTTTCTACTTGAGAGCATCAGATCTGTCCGAGGCTGCAATTAGGAAGGAGTGGCAAGTAGAATTCTGGAATTCAGCAGCAGTAGCCACAGAAGGGTCCACAGGCCTCCTTTTAAGGGCTCTACATACCATGTATTTGGAAGTGGTAGGTAGACCCTTGTGTTGGTAGCCTCCATGCACATCTGCTGGGCCTTGGGAGCATCATGTTTAAGCAAGGCCAAGTTACAGAGGGAAGCAGAATGCACTGGGGTCAGACCAGGAGATGAGGCATGCGCAACACTGCTAGGAAGGATGGAGGTGGGGCAGAAGAAGAGAGAAGCAATCTGCTAACCTCCAAGTCCTGTGCCATGGCAGAAGGCAGGGAAGGTGGACATGCAGCAACCAAACAGGGAGATGTAAATTACCACCACCTCAGCTAACACCACAGCCCCACCCACCAGCGCCAAGGTCACCAGAATTGGGAGGTAGTGTCTACAGGGCCACACCTACCAGGCAAGGGTGCATGGAGGAAGCAAAGCCTGGGAACTCTAGGCCTGGGAACAGCAGTGCAGTTTACAGAATATCCAGACCACCCTGAAGGTGTCCTCTGATAGCTCTGATTTAAGGTCTAGAGGCACGAGCTGCTGAGAATCAGTGTGCCCCTAGCCAGGCACTCAGGCACCCATATGGCAGCAGGGCCAAAGCCTGTAGCCAGTGATACTATTTCCCTATCTGAGTATATGTGTTTATATCCCTTGGTGTCTTATCTGGGTAACTTGAGGGGGTTGAGCTGAAGTTTCTAAACGTTCAAAGAACCAATTCTCACACCAGGCTCAGAGATTGTGGCAGAGTGACACCCATCACCATTTTTTAACAGCCCAGACTAGAAATGCTGACTGGGGAAGTGCCGCCAGGGCAGGGAGGTAGAGGGTCAAGACCTGAGTGGGAACAGGGGTTCTCACCGTCAAGCTGGGGTTGCCTGGCTGGATCCGTAGCTCCGCCAGTACCCAGATGCCGTTGGTCAACTTCAGAGACTGGTAGAGCATGTCCTGGCCCTCCACGCTCCTCTTGGCCACAGTGAAGATGTTACTGCTCTGCAGCTTGTTGCTTGCAGCCTCTGCAGGGTCAGACAGCCATGGGAGGCCCACATTCGGTGGATACAGGGAGAGAATTAGTGGGACACTGGGGGCAGGGCTTACCTGTGTTGAGTGGACAGTCTCTGATCTGGAACTGGGCTTCATTCTCGTTGGGAATGTCTTTCCATGTGGCCAAGAACATCTGCCGGTCTGCAGGGTGAGGAGGATTGGGTGAGAGATGGGACCCTGATAATCTGTACCCCTCAGCATCACATGGCAGGAAATGGGTCTGGTCTCCAGTGTGCCACCTGAGTGAAGCACTGGCTCTTCCACAGTTCCATCTGCTTCAGCTCACAAGGACACAGGCCTGCTCTTAAGTGCCCTCTGCTTCCTGCTTCTCCTCTCCTTTAGCCTACATCTGACCTCATCTTCTTCCACCTCTGTGGAGCCTGCTCCTTAGACATGGCTCTGTGGCAAGGATGATGAGATGCCACACACAGCCCAGGTCCAGCTTTCCCTGCATCCTTCTTGGGGTCCTGACTCCAGTACTGAGGAGACGGCGGACACCAGGTATGGTGACTGGTTCTTTGCAGCCCATGGGGCAAGCTGAAGGGTGAGCAGCAAGGCTCACAAGGAAGGTGGCATAGGCCACCTGCAAGCCAGAGATGGGGCCCTTAGGATTTGCCAAAGATCCCATCATAAGGCAAAGCTTGTTAATCCTTATTATAAGCACTAGCCTTCTCAGGTTCCCTAGCTTCAGTCCCATTGCACAAATCCCCAGGGCCCTTCACAACTCACCCATCTTCCCATCCTCCACAAAGAGGACATGCAGTGGGTATAAGGTGCTGAAGTAGAAGACATCAATGTTGTTCTTCACAGCCACCTAGGCATGGGGGTCCCCAGTCAGTCTCCAAGGCTTGACACCCTGATTCTTGGGCTTATACCACCTCTGAGACCCCACAGGCTTTCTCATAGAACCCTCCCTTGTAGCCATGCCCTTTTGTCCCCTTGCCCAGGTTCCATGTGCAACCAAGAGCACAATTCTCTATCAGGCCTTCCACAGATATGGCTAACATCCACCCCAGGACTGAGCATGAGTAGAAATGGGGTGCTGGCCCTGTGGGGACACACCTGAAGATTGTTCAGAGGCTCCATCTTCATGACTGAGCCCACTGTGTTGAGAGGCAGGGAGAGCTCCACAGTCTGGTTGGGACTGAGCGGCGCATGCACCTGGAGTGGTGCAGCAGGGGCCAAGCCAAAGCTGAAGAAAGAGAGAAGCCCCCACAGGGGTGCCAGGGGAGTGGGTACTGACATGGGATAGGCTGGCTCTTTGTGCTCTGGAGTGGGGTGAGAGGTGATGGACAAAGAACTCCTTCATCAAGTAAGCTTTTCCCAAACTCATGACCTTCCCTGCTCTACTGGCCATGTAGACAGGAGGCAAGAATCTGAGACCAGCACTACACTCCAGTCTGGTTAAGGCAGGCTAACCTCTGCCGCTGTTTATCTTAGTGCTGGATCCTGATAGGTCAGGCGGCATATCCTTGCCCTTTTCTTTAGGACCTAACCCAGTACCAGCGGTCTGGACTTCATGCTTCTCAATGGAAAACTCTGACAGTCTAGGTATTTAGTGTTTAGACCCCTAACTCAAGAGGGATCTGACCACCCCCAGCAAAGACAAGATTTCGCTGTCTGGCCTGGAACTGGCCATGCTACACAAACACCACAGGTTCAGGAAAGTCCTGCCTTTCTTTCTAGGTAAGTAAACTGGGAAGGCTGCTTCAGTAGGACACAAACTTCTGGAAGGCGAGTCACAGTCGTATGGAGGAGAGCCTGAACCGAATGAACTCAGTACGTCCAGGGCAGCACACAGAAATATGCTAGTTTCTATACTGATAAAAACCAGAAGTACACAATTCCTTCTTCCTGATGAGGACACAACTTAAATGAGGGACTGGCTCATACCCAACTTGTAGCTACTAAATGAATGGCAGGCACTGCTGAGAACTGAAACTATGCTCTCTACTCAGGTTTGCCTAGAATCCAGAGGGAACCTAGATTTGCATGGTGGCTCTGCACTCCAGGCTGTGTGGGAGTGCCATCACTGTCAGCTCTGTGACCTTGGGCAGGGCCTTTCCCTGAGCACAGGAGTTATTACCATTATAAGGAGGAGATAACATCCACTCTACTGGACCAATACTCTACAGCCCTTGGCCTAGGATCTGCTACCCAGGAAGTGTTCAGTGCAGAGGGTTTGTTATCAGCAGTCATGCACCTACAGCCTCTTGAGTCCCGTGAGGGGAAGAGGCAGAGCTGCCTCAGCCTTCCCAGTGTGTCTAAGGCTCTTCTGAGGAAGCCACCCCTTCAGTCAACTTCTTAGAGGCTCAGTTTGCTCATCACTAGAGCCGCTCAGGAAGAGGAATCATCAAGAGGGGCTACCAAGGTTCCTAGAGAGCCTGGCCTTGCTGGCTCATGGTGCTACCAAGTATGTTTTCTCACCAACACAGTCCAGGAAATATGGGGGACAGGGGACAACAAAGAGCTGGGAGCACCCACTACTCATTCTCAGATTCCTTGTTTGATCAATCTTTTGTTCTTGGGGGAGGCTGGCTGGCAGGCCTACTAACCACCCACGCTCTCAGAGCTGCTCCCAAACACAAATATGACTCAGGCCTAGGAGGAGAGAGGCAGGTGGGAGATGCAGGGTGCTTCCAGTGGTGGGTTGCTGGCTTGGAGTTGTGACTTCTGACACAAAACTCTTCTCTGGGCAGTGGAGGAGAGTAAGTTAGGGGAGAAGACCTCTCCACTCTGTCTGGTGCTTTGGCTCCCACAAAGTGGACAAAAGAGTGACTGCTGTTGAGTTTGGCCAAGGGCTCACCTGTTGCGATTGAACTGGATGGCGAAATCTGTCATGACCTGCAGGGCCTTGTTAGTCAGCTGCAGGTCCATGGAGATGGAGCCAACCTGGCGGGTGAAGGTGCCAGAGATCTCTAGACCTTTGGCCTTTATGGCAGGGAGCCAGACCTGTAGGGAAGAGGATAGGAAGGGCTGTGTGACTCTTCCCCACCCTAAAGTCATAGCAAGCCTGAGATCTTTTCTCTTTCTTGAAGAGCCTTCTGACCAACCTGCCTCCATCACTGAGGCATGAGAAACAGGCTCACTCTGTAGCTCACCCAGGACCAGCACCATAGCATAGTTGTGTATCAGAGTAGTTGAAGACAGGAAGGACATCTTCAGAGGTCAAAAAAGGCAATACCAAGAAAGACTAAAGAACAGTGAGAAGATAGGTGAGCCTTGCCAGTACTGTGACAAGCCAAGGTCAGAGCTGAGTATACAATAGCATTCTGGATCCTGGCCACAACCTGACTTCTTGGCTGTTACAGCCTGTCTTTTTGTGCAGGAGATATGGCTGGTCTTCCACTGAAGAAACTGGCCGCACCACAGAATGTACCAAAGAAGCTCTGCCTGCCAGTGTCCTGGTTGTCCTTAGCAGGCTCAGGAAAGGAATGTCTCCATCAGGAAACCTGTCCTCATGAGCTTATGTATCTGTCCTCCTTACCGTTTGCAAGGAGCTCGTTAAGGAAAGTATGCTGTTCTGTCTACACCTGTCTCAGAGCTAGTGTGGTGCTGCTATGCACAGGGTGCTTACAAAATAAGTAGCAGGAATCAATCCTGCTGTGAAGGACAACTACAAATGTGCCTCTCAGGCCCTTTGTCTCTCATGACTGGCTTGCTGGCCCCTTGATAATAAAAGGCTACAGTTCTACCAGACAGTTTCCACAGTGCCCCAGTCTACATGCCCTTCTGTTATATGTACACAGCCCAAGTCTTTTCAATGCTTCTGCCTACATCTGCCCTCAGGGCTTCCACTTCTCTCAGTCTCCCCTCCCTCCCCCACAAGAGTTTCTGTGTAGCCCTGGCTATCCTGGAACTCTGTAGACCAGGCTGGCCTGGAACTCACAGAGATCCATCTGCCTCTACCTCCCGAGTGCTGGAACTAAAGGCGTGCGCCACCACCGCCCGGCTGGGCTTCCATTTCTCAAGGTAGCATAGCTTCACCCAGATGGCTGCCTAGATCCCTTTTTTCACAGCAGCTGGCATTCTCCTGTAGGATGCAAACATGGTCACAAACCCCTAGAAAACCTTTCCACCTTGCACTGGTATTCATAGCCTGGGGCCTAATTCAGGCTTATCCTGTCCTTTTTCCCTAAGATGTCTCACTTGCTGTCTCCCATTCCTGGAAAGCTCTTCTCTGTTCTCATCTCACCTGGCAGGCTCTGAGCACCCTCTGTCTCAGGGAACAGAAACCACCAGCACTGAGTCCCCAGCCAAGGCTTTGAGTATAAGAGCACTCGGAGAGCTGCTAAGCTTAGCCCTAGGCATGGCTCCCACATATCAGGCTGGGTGATTCTGTCTCAGCAGGCCTCTTAGGCTTACAGAACTGGTCCTCTCCCAATCACCAAGTCATGTCTGACCTGGCACTCTGACGGTCACTGTGGACTCAGTCTGGAGAAAGTCCAAATAGAATTAAATCTCACTGGCTGGCTGAACCCCTCGACTAGCTGCTATGCCATGCTGGACCAACTTGAAGTTTTCAAATGCAGGGAGCTCCATGCTCCATATGTAGGGTGCATACTACATATGGAAGGGGGGAGGGGATATTTTCTAAAAGGACAAACAATCCTAGCAGTGATAGTGTTCTGAAGGAAGTATAGATCACCTGCTACTGCTTGAGAAGGGAGCAGTGACTAAGAAGGTGGGAAAGTCCTGTCCTGTGGCAATGACTCTTCCTCTAGGAGCCTGCCTAGTTACTTCCAGGCCAGTCCTCACAGCTCTTATCACTAGCACTAAGTGTGAGCAGCTATATCATCTCTACCAGACTAGCTGTGATGTCATCAGTTAAAAGCTATACACACATACAGCCAGGTGATGGTAGCACATGCCTTTAATGCCAACACTTGAGAGGCAGAGACAAGAGGTTTTCTTAAGTTTGCTACATTTATTTATGCTGCATTTGTTTAAGGTGTAAGGATGTGTGTTTAATTATGCAAAGATGTGTTGCATTTGGTTCACCTTGCCTAAGGCACCTGATTGCTCTAATAAAAAGCTGAACAGCCAAGCCCGTGGTGTGCACCTTTACTCCCAGTGCTCAGGAGACAGAGGCAGGTGGAACTCTTGTGAGTTTGAGGCCTCCTGGTCTACAAAGCTACACAGAGAAACCCTGTCTCAAAACAACAACAACAAAAAAGCTGAAAGGCCAATAGCCAGGGCAGGAAAGGGATAGGCGGGGCTGGTGGGCAGACAGGATAAGTAGGAGAGAAATCTAGGCAAAAGAGGAGAGAAGGAGAATGAGGGAGAAAAAGAGGGACATACCCAGAGCCAGCAGCCAGGCAGCCACCAGCCAGCCAGACAAGAAAAGCAGTGAAAATAAGATATATAGAAGGAAAGAAAGGTTAAAAACCCTGAGGCAAAATGTAGATGAAATAGGTTCAGTTATAAGAGCTAATGGGACAAGCATAAGATAAAGCCAAGCATTCATAACTGATAATAAGTCTTTGTGTCATGATATGGGAGCTGGTTGATGGCCCCAAAGAAAAAGCCTGCTACACTGTGCCCTACTGACCAATTTTTAAAATTTATTAATTGTTTTTGGTTTTTTTTTGTTTGTTTTATGAGACACGGTTTCTCTGTGTAGTTTTGGAGCCTGTCCTGGAACTTGCTCTGTAGACTAGGCTGGCCTCGAACTCACAAAGATCTGCCTACCTCTGCCCCTCAAGTACTGGGATTAAAGGCGTTGTGCCACCAATGCCTGGCTGTTGTTAGGCTTTTAATGGGTATGGTTTGTCCTGGCAGTCACTGTCAACAACCTGTGTAGTAGGCAACTAAATGTGGTTTATATCACACCCTGTACTCTCTGGTCCTATTGACTGTGACTTGTGACCTTAGAGAGTATATAGCTAGGCATGATGGCTCATGTCTGCAACCCTACAATCCCAGCCCCCTGGAGACTGAGGCAGGAGAATTGCCACAAGATCAAGGCCAGCATGGGACTTCATAGCGAGACCCTGTCTCAAAAATGGAAGACACACAAGTGTTCTTACTTTGTAGCACAATGACATAGAAGTTGAAGATTAAACTACAGTGTCACTGCATTACATTTAATTCCATATTCTGTCACTTACCAGCTATGTGGCCACATGCAAAAGCATTCAAGTTTCTCAACCATAAAATGAATAACAGCAACATATGGCTGTAGGAGGACCCAGTAGGCTGCTGCTGTGGAAGGCTGGTGCGTGCCTGGCATCAAGCCTGCTATTGCAGGCAGAAGAGCTGCTATCATGTGGACTTCTCAGCCCAAGCCTGTCAGAGACTGCCTGGGGCCCTAGCTGCCACCTCTGTAGGAGAAGCCAGGTCAGAGAAACACAGGTGCTGCTTACACCCTTATCACCAAAGACCTCTACGGGTGGGTCCTGAAGCTTCTGAGGTAGGAACCTCAGAAGATGACGGTTCAGCAGACATGGCCTCTGACTTGTGTTGTTAAAGGATTAGGCTATATATATCCTTGAGGAGCTTCCCTGACACAGGTTAAAATGACTCACACTGTGCTCCTCAAAGTCCCAGGCACAAACATTTACACGCCAAACATAGCTGTTCTCACCCATCCTCCAATGGCTCCACCTCAGTACCTATTGTCTCCTTGTTCAGCCCCTTCAATATGCTCCTATTCCTACCGCTGAGAAAGTTCTCACTTCACAGTCTCTCTCTGTGCTTCCAAAGTTGTTGGTGTCTAGGCTTCGAGGAGCACCCTGATAATCTCCTTTGGGCTCTATGCAACTCCATCCACACCTTCCTTAGGGCCAAAGCTCAAATCAAAGTATTTCATCATTCAGTTTAGAACTCTCCAATGGCTAGCACGGAGAGTTATGAGCAAGTCATGTGCAAGACTTAGCCTGGCTTAGCCTTTTACCTCAAGAATCTCTAGTCTAACAAAATGTCTTGGTGGGTGACGACACCCTCAGGAGCACATTGGGTACTTGTAGGCCATTCTCCAAGAAGCATGATGAGGTAAGGGGGGTGTCCTAAAACTACTATGTTTTAGGGACGGGAGATGGGAATGCTGAGCATTCTGCCATGAACAACTTTTAACTCTCTTACATCCCTGGAGTCTTCTCTGAATACTTTACACACACAGAAATAAATAAACAGACGTTCCCAAGACTAACTCATGGGGAGCATGTTTTGTGTTTTTCTTTTTTCTTTTTTTGATAGGGTCTGTTTATTACGTAGCCCTGGCTGTCCTGGAACTCTATGTTGGAACTCTATGGCCTTGAACTCACAGAGATCCATTTGCCTCTGCTTCCTGAGTGCTGACATTAAAGGAATGCTACTATAGCTGCTGCCCCTCCCTTGGAAACAGGATTTTACTATATAGCTCTATTTGGCCTGGAACTCACAGAAATCTGCCTGTCTCTGCCACCAAAGTGCTGGGACTAAAGGTCTGCGCCACAATCCCTAGTGACATTGAACTCTTGATCCTCTTGCCTCTACTTCCCTAATGCCGACATTAGAGGCTTGCATCAGCACACCCAGCACTTGTTGTGTTGAGAACTTTATTGAGAGTCAGTTGTCTCTTCAGAAATTACCAGTACACACCCTCGTGCTGAACTAATGTCACCCATGCCTGTCCTGTCACAATGTCTTCTAGGGCAGATTTTTCTCCTTTTGTCTTCTTCATATACTGATGGAGACATGTGGTATTTATTTATTTATTTATTTATTTATTTATTTATTTATTTATTTATTGGTTTTTTGAGACAGGGTTTCTCTGTGTAACAGCCCTAGCTATCCTGGAACTAGCTATGCAGACCAGGCTGGCCTCTGCCTCTCAAGAGTGCTGAGATTAAAGGCAAGTAGCACCACCACCCGGCATGTGGTTATTTTTTAATTTCCATTCTGTGTAGAGCCATCAGTTTTCTTCAGAGACAAGAAGTTCCCTGTGGGGACTGGAGAGATGGCTCAGAGGTTAAGAGCACTGGCTGCTCTTGCAGAGGACCCGAGTTCAATTCCCAGCAACCACATGGTAGCTCACAGCCATCTATAATGAGATCTGGTACTCTTTTCTGGCATGCAGGCAACATGCAGAACACTGTATTCACAATAAATAAATAATTATAAAAAAAAAGAAGTTCTCTGTGTCTAATACACTGGATCTAATAGTACCAAGAACCGGTACTCTGACAAGGTATTCCCTTCCCTCTAGGCCTTCTTCCACAGGCAACAGCCTGTGGTGCATTACCCATCTTTGCTCAACAAATGCTCACTGTGCCAACTAGACAAGGCATTGCTGTCATAGACAGGTCAAAGCAGAGGCTGTCAGAACATAAGACCTTAGCTAGGGCACAGTAAGAATGAAAGACTCATCAACCATCTCCATGGTACTGAGTTCAGTGGGAGGCCTTACCAATCCCAATTCAGTTCCCCTTCTCTGTTCCTGCCAGGAGAAAAGTGAGGCACTTACTGTTTTGGGAGCTACATAGGATCCTGAAAGGGTGCCCACACCACTGGTCAGGTCAAAGAGATCACTTAAGCCACTGCTGACGGGTGCTCCAAGTCTGGCTGGTGCTGCTGCTGTTGTCACTGCTGCTGGAGGTGCCCCAAAGTTGCTGTCTCCAATCTGGCAAAGAGATCAGAAGAGACATGCAAGAAAGGCAGGGGCATTAGGGGCCCGTGGAGTAGGAACAGGACCACCTCCACATCAACTTTAAGTTGCAGAAATAAGACAAAGTAAGGTAGGTGGAGAAGAGAGGCTAAGCACTCCTGAGTCTCATGAGCTTTGAATCTCAAGGAGTAACCTCTGGGAGAGGACTCATTCCCTAAGACGGGGGCCAATGTCCACTGGTAGTAGCAGGGAGCTAAGCATAGAGGGGCTCTCCTCTAGGAAAGCTCACGGGCTGAGGGACAGTAGTCCTTAGGATGACAAGGCATCATTGCCATGGGGTGGTAAGGACACTGAAAAACTTGTGGGCATGGGGCCAGTGGCAACTGCATGCCAGGAGGTCAAAGTAGAGACTGCCCAGACACTGGGCCACCAGCCGAGGCTCAGTACAGATGAAGAATTGGTGACAGAGGGTTGAACCGTACCCCTTCAGGCTCATCCCCCATCTCCAAGCAGAAGCAGGCAGGGTGAAGAGACAGGCAGCGACATGCAGAGAGAAAGGCCAGGAAAGAACATGAGACAAGAGAAAGAGAAAGGTTAGTTAACTGTGGCTCTAGTCAGGATGAGTATGTTCTGAGGCCCAGAGCCCCAACCTTTTGAAAGATACTACCCTTCCTTATGGCTTTAGCCTGGCACCCTCACACCCTGTGTTGTAGGATCTCTCATGGCTAGACTACTGACACTAAGGGAAAGGTTCAGCAGCTGCCTCTACCCAGCACCACTTAGGTACCCAAGGAAGGGCAGAGAGACCCTGGGCCAGGCTTACCACACTGCTTTCAAAGGGCAGAGGAGATTTCACCCTGACCTTCCATGGAAGTCTGGCTGGGCTGCTCTCCCTAGGTGGTGTGGCCTGAGTGTAAGTGGACAAAGGCCTGGTTCCTCAAAGCTAGGAACATTCTAACAGGATGCAGGTGACCGAGCATGGAGCTACCCAATCACCACTGAGGGTAGAATGAACATTCCACACACCTGTCTTGGCTGATGATAACACAGAGGGGCATCAAAACCTGCTCATCTGAGATCATTAGTAACATCACCTGGGAGACCTAAGACATACCAGGCTGTCGAGGCCACCACCAAGAAGGTCCACAGCTCCCATTTGCACTGAGGAGGCAGCTAAAGGTGGGGCGCTCACTGGAGGCCCAAGGTCCAGGTTGAGGAGGTCACCTAACAGGTCACCCTGGGCAGGGATGACATCAGGCTGATCACCAGAAGGTGCTCCAGCAGGGGCTGTCTCAGGGCTCTCTGTGCTCTCGCTCCTGCTGGACAGAAAGGGTTAGATGGGGTGGAGGTATCAGAGTGTTTCAGGGAAAGTAAAGAGACATTCATCTCCAAAATCCTTCCCTAAGAAGGCACTGGGTCACCTCACTGTCTGGGGATGGAGGTGGGGGATGGGCATCTATATGGCTTGTCTCTCTGCCTCCCTAGTCCCACCTACTTTTTAAGCTCGCCATGTGGTGAGCCAGCTGTATATATTCTGGCCGTGCTAAAGAGGAAACTAGATGCCAGCCTCCAAGACTGTCATTGGGCCAAACCAGCTACCCGGGAGCAACAGAGGTGGTGGGAACAGGTCTTTGGAACTAGAAGTCAGCTCTGCTAGCTGTGGAGTCCTGGACTGTCCGCACTCTCCAAACCCACTATCCTCATCTGTTAAATGGACACTTTGTTCAAGAACTCAGAGGATTAAATGGGCGCTCCCAGTATATAGGACACTTAGCATTGGCAGAAGGTGGCTAGGATTCTAGTTTGCTTAAACTAAGGCCTTTCCAGGGGCCATTTTCTAAGGCCTTCATGCTTGGGGGCCAGCTGTACTCACGAGGCAGTGCGGGGTGGCAGGCTCTTATGCACCACTCCTCGACCACCCTCCACAAAGGCACTGGGTGGCTTGTGGTAGACAGAAGCCAGTGTGCCAATGTAGCAGATGAGCTCATCTAGTAGTGTAGGCTCAATAAGGTCTGTTTCCTCTGAGATGAGGGGCTTCTCAGCCAGCACCACCTCTTTGGCAGCCACAGGGTCGGTGGAGAGCAGGCGCCAGTAGATGTAGCCACGATCCCGAAGGTCTGGGTTGTCTGAGTCCTTACGGGGTGGAGATGGAGACACCCATGTAACTCTTACCCAGTGAGAGAAGGGGGCCCTCCCACAGACCAGCCTTAGCATCTAACAATTGTGTTTGCTTGGTTTTGTTTTTTTCTTTTTGAATTTTTTTTTTTTTTTTTTTTTTTTTGAGAGAGGGTTTCTCTGTGGAGCCCTGGCTGTCCTGGAACTCAAAATCTGGGCCTGAACTCACAGAGAACTTCCTACCTCTGCCTTCCAAGTGCAGGGTAAAAATGTGTACAGCTTCCTGTCTCAACCAACAATTCTAAACATAACCACTTTAGAGACATATCCTAGTCCCTCAACTTTCAGCTGGGGCTCCTTAGTTTCCTAGTCCAGGTCTCCCATCCCTATCTCTGTGAACCTTCCAGCAAACCTTTGGCTTTCCCATATCCCCTTCAATTTCCCCTGGTGACGCCACCCTATGTGGATCTATCTGTGAATCTGACTCCCAGAAGTCAGGATGTCATCTACTCTGGCATCAATTCCCACAGATGCTACCCTTGGTTAAGGGGAAGACTTCAATGTGGGGAGCAGCAGGGGAGGTGGGGAAACTACCTGAGTGGCCAAACTGAGGACCTGTTGCACCAGCTCCTGAGTCTCTGTTGGCTTCTTCAGGAAGAGCTTCACAATGGCTGTCAGTAGCTGTAGCTGGACCTGCAGGGGACAAGGCAACGAGGGTGGGGTGCACAACAAAGGAAGCTTGGTGGGTCTAAGAACAGCCGGAAATCAAGAACAGCTCTTGTAGTCTTGGGGCTTCTGCTGAGGAACTTGGATCTGGAGTGGGGCATGGTACTATCTGGTAGGAAGGGCTCAGCTGGGCTCCCAGATGCCTGTAAGAGCTTCAAGTCTGTAGCTCCAAAAGAGGTTCAGAGCTTCAAAAGGCAACACATGTGACTAGTATACTCCTTAAAGCTGTTGATGGTACCACAGAGAGTCAGAGGACAGGCCAGCAGGGCTCCTCAGAGCTAGCCTGCCACCGAGGAAATACATGGCTATCAGAAAGTAGCAAGCATTCCTGACCCCTCCATCTCATTTCATCAGGATATACTCAGCCTTGCTGACACTCCTCACTGTAGTCCTCATGCTGACCCCAGCCCCATACTTCCATAATCTCCTCTACTCCCCCATTAGTGTCATCAGCTATGGCTGTAAGCTTTTTCTTTTTCTTTCTTTCTTTCTTTCTTTTTTTTTTTTGAGACAGGGTTTCTCTGTGGCTTTGGAGGCTGTCCTGGATCTCATTATGTAGACCAGGCTGGTCTCGAACTCACAGAGATCCATCTGCCTCTGCCTCCCAAGTGCTGGGATTACAGGCGTGAGCCACCACTGCCTGGCTTCTTTTTTGTTTTTAAAGTCAGATCTCATTATGTAGCTCTGGCTGTCCTGGATCTCATTATGTAGACCAAGCTAGCTTGGAACGGACAGGGATCTTGTCTGTCTCTGCCTCCCAAGTGCTGAGATTAAAGGCATGCACCACCACACTGAGCTGACCATGAGCTTTTGATGGATGGGGATAGGGTCTGTCTAGCTCACTGTGTGACCCTATACTGCTTAGGCTACTGCCTAGGGAACATCAGGTGCTTAAGAAACCCATGATGATCAGATGATCACCAACAGGTGGTGGTACACACTTTTGATCTCAGCACTAGGAAGGCAGAGGTAGGTAGATCTCTGTGAGTTGCTGAGGCTCTATACAGAGAAATCCTGAGGGGGGGAAGGGGGAGAGAGAGAAGAGAAAGAGGAGAGAGGAAGAAAGAGGGAAGGAGGTAGGGAGGGATAAAGGAGGGAGGGAAGAAAGAAAAGAAAAAGGAAGACGAAAGAGAGAAAGAAAGAAATACATGATAGTTGAAAAAACTGCACACAAGGCCATGTATTTGGTCCTTCAGAAGCCAAAATCCTTTTTTTTTTTTTTTCCCCTCCCAGCCTAGAACAGGTCTTTTGGGGAAGGTGGGAGCAATGGCCCAGGCAGCTCAGTAGCCACAGTACTAGTAGCTAACTCTTGCTTGTTCAGTAGGATGGTATGCACTGAAATGCATGGCTTCATCATCCTAGCTTGCAGGGTAGTCTGACAACAGGAATAAGAATGGAGAGGATGGGCCAGTGAAAATTGCTGTGGGTAAAGATACATGCTGTTAAGGCTGATGATGTGAGTTCAATCCCTGGGACTCACATGGTGGAGAGAGAACTAATTTCCAGAAGCTGTATTTGATCTCTACTCTAGTACTTTAATACACCCTGCAACCCCATTTAAAAAAAGAAAACAAAACAAAGGAGGCTTCTTCTGGGAATGAGTCATCCACAGCCCCTTGACATCTGCTTGTATATGGGTCAGTGGAAAAGGAGCAGCAGCTGACTATTTCCAAGGCAGGAGTAAGCCCAGAATGTGACTTCCACATCTGGCTCTAGTCATTCATTCACCTTTGGTCAGGGGATGGTGGTTCATAACTGCAATCCCAGTCCTGGAGAGTGGAAGCAGAAGGACCAGAAATTCAAGGTCATCCTCAGCTACCTAGCAAGAGGGAGGCCAGCCCAAGATGTATGGAAACCTTGTTACAAAAGCACCCTTTGAAAAAGCACAAAGGGGCTGGAGAGATAGATGGCTCAGCGGTTAAGAGCACTGGCTTCTCTTCCAGAGTACCTGGGTTCAATTCTTAGCACCCACAAGACAGCAGCTCACAACTGTCTGTAACTCCAAGATCAGACACTCACACAGACAAAAATGAGTACAAAACACCAATGCACATAAACACACACACACACACACATGATGGGGGAGGTCCTTCTGAGTATATGTTTGTCTTATTGGTTGATAAATAAAGCCCTGTTGGCCAATAGGGGAGCAAGTGAGGCGGGACTAAGAGAGAAGGAGGATTCTGGGAAATGTAGGAAAGCGGCGTCACCATGTGACCGCCAGGAAGACAGGACACATTCTGCCGGCATCCTCAATAAGATAAGTTTATAAAATATATAGATTAACAGTTATGGGTGATACTTAAGACAGAGCTGGCAAATAAAAAATCTTAGTCATTGGCCAGCAGCACTGTACCTAATATAAGTCTCTGTGTGTTACTTGGGGCCCTAACACGGTGAGCGGAACTTGGGCGGCTGGTGGGAAGATTTATCGGTTTACACACACACACACACACACACACACACACAGAGAGAGAGAGGAGAGAGAGAGAGAGAGAGAGAGAGAGAGAGAGAAGGAGGAGGAGGAGGAGGAAGAAAAAAAAGAAAAAGAAAAAGGCATGACCCACTTCAGGTGGGAGTTGGTGTCTTAAGAGCTTTGCAAACCTACAGCACTTGATTTGGAGCTAGAGTAAGATCACACCTCATCTGAACTCTGACTCTATCATTTACCAACAGTCATTAAAGTTACCTGACCTGAGTTAGTTTCCTCATTTGTAAAATGGGTATAACTCATATGGTTAACTGCAAGAGTCAAGCAGACAACAATGTAAATAATCCTTGTGAAGCTGTGCACCACCATCCCCTTTTGACGACTTGGTAAATTTAAGGAACACAGGAAACCTGAGTTCAGATCTTCAGGGCTGTTTTCTTCCCTATAGATTCCTGACTCAGCTTTTCCTTCTGACTTCTCTAGTCCCTGGCTCTTTAGCAGGTTTATTTCTGTGGCTGAAGAGGCTACAAGACTTAACCCAAATATCTGGCAACTTACCCCCCTGCCCAGGCAATCCTCCATAGAAGCAGACACAGTACAGGCAAGGCTTGGCTTCTGGGGAGCCACAGATGAGCGGCTGATGTTAAAAGTGAAGCTACATGGAGGGAGTGGGCAGTGCAGGCGGGTGGCAGTGGGAGGGCAAGCGGTAATGAGAATCAATGCTAGGACTCTGCTATGGACATCTGGTGTTCTTGTTCACTTAGCACCCACTCTGCTGGCTTTCCTTCAGGGAACTGCCATTTTGTCTCTTTCGACCCATACAGGCTAGGATGAACACCAGGCCCATGAGTCTTGGTAAATGGCTCCACAAAACACAGATCTTGGGACTTTTGTTGAACTGCTGAGGTAGAAGTTCTCTTTGTCCATGGTAGTAGTTAAACTATAAGGACAGAGTCTAAACTGTTGCCTAATTGTAGTTCCTGCTCATGGGAATGTGACCAAGGCAGAAGCCACTTAGGGTGGCAGAGATAGCCCTAACACTCCAAGGCAAGAGTATGGGGAGGGAGTGTGCTGTTTAGAAGTGTCAGCTACGGGAACTAGCAGGCCCTGCTTTTTCCTGGGCCACTTCACTTTTAAATCTAATTCTGACCCAGGTCAATACTATCACTGATGAGTACTTACTATGGACTAGAAATATGTTAACGATGAGCATAAAATTATTAAGCAAGGGTGAGGCAGATGAGAGGTATGGGCTCTGGGGTTTATGATTCCATGGCCCATGTTTGGACTCACTAGGTTACACTGCTGGCACTGGGCAGAAGACATTTCCTAATTCACAGCAAAAGGAACAACAATAAAGAGATGCAGACAAAACTATACCCATTACCTTCTGAGCTGTTCAAATCAAGTACAAGAGGCAGGACAGTACCATCTGAGATGGGAGGTCAAATAAAGACAACCATTCTACCAAATGAAATCAGGCAAGAGTTACCCAGATTTCAAGGGCACAATCCCTTCTTTCCAAGCTATCTGCGTAAGGCTTCCTCCCTGAAATATTCACAATTCTACGCCATGTCACCTAGCCACAGCAGCCCGCTCACAAGAACAGACTAGACACACAAACGTCCAATGGACTTAAATAATAAAGCATACATTAACAAAGACATGCCTTCAGAATTACCCTAAGGGGAGAAGGCAAGGTTCTAAGCAATCTGAAGTTGCATAGTGGACTACTATAGCATTTAAGTGAGAAGGAAACAGACACAGACACAGACACACACCACTTCTCTTCATTTGTAATACCATGCTTTTTAAACACTTGGCGTATTTTTATTACAACTGTTTACTATTTATTCATGTGTGTGCGAGGTATGTATGCCATTGAGACATGGTGGAAGATAGAGGACAACTTGCAGGAGTTGGTTCTCTCCTACGACCAGATGGTTCCTATGACTGAACTCAAGCTGTTAGGCTTGGTGGCAGGTGCCTTTACCCATTGAGCCATTTCACCAGCCTTGTTTTTATTGACAAGGTCTCATGTAGCCCAGGCTGGATTCAAAGTCTTTATATAGCCAAGGATGACCACCAACACCCGATAAAATTGCCTCACAAATGCTGGGATTACATGTGTACACCGTCACACCCTGCTTCCATGTTTGTAAATCTGCCACTTGTTGCCCCTGAAAATCAATATTCACAGGGCTTAAGTGGTCATCTGTAGATAAAGGCTGAGCAATGGAAACCTAAATCAGCTGATGAATACTTCCAAGCTGAGGCTGGGACAAGGCAAGGCTGATTCTACCCTTCATTTCAGCTCTCATTCTGTAAAAAATGTATCCTTCTTCTCATTTAAAATGGCTCCCAAGTATAGTGTTATAGTGCTTGTCTAGAAGGCTCTAGAAATGTTCTCTGTGGAGAAATATACATGCTAGATAAATCAGTCAGGCATAAGTCAGTGTTGTTGGCCACTGAGTTCAATGCTAATGAATCAACGGTAAAGGTTACATGTTGACCAACTGATAAAAATGTGTCTAGATGTCATAGATCTAACTTTTCCCCTCTCCTGGAAGTGCTAGCTCAGTACTTATTCAGGAAATGTGGTGGTTATAAAACACAAATGCCAAGAACAATAGAACTGGCTCAAATGTCTGCATGAACATCTAGTGGACCATTCCTATAATCTCTAATGACCAAGAAACTTAAGTATGCTAGTAACTGGGAGAACTATGGCCACTTTGAAAGCAGTTAGAGGAAGAATTTTCATTATATAGTCCCAGGAGTATTTCTATTTGGAACCATGTCAATGTACTACCAAAAGATAAATATGAAATCAAAACAAAGCCAGAAACTTCTGACCAACTTCCACACACACCACAGACTGTCCTATGTCTTCTGAGGCACTGCTGTGGGGGAGAAAAAGGGGCCACACAGAGCCTGTCAATTAATGTCTATACACAGTGGCAATGCAATCGGAGGGAGGAAGGAAGGATATAGGGGTGGAACAGGCCAGAATTGGGCTAGGCAATCAGTGATGGGTGTGCTCACATGAAGGCTCACCTGGGTGCTCTCATCATGAAAACCTTCAAGGAAGCTCTCCAGCAGCTCATCTGCATTGTCAATCCGCTCAGCATACTCGCCCACTATCCAGATCATAGCAGCCCGGGCCTCAGGCTCATCCAGGGAGTCTAGGTTCTCACACAGTGTGGCTATCACGCTCTCATACCTAGGAAAGCAGGATTGAGCCAGCAGGTAAGCACCAAGGAATTTTGGCCAATGTGTGTGGTGGAGGGTTAAGGGCCAAGTCAGATAGGCAGCTGCCCAGACCCGGAGAGATGGTGAAGACAGGGGGTGTTTAGCTGGAGTTTAGCTGATCTTATTTTGGCCTGGAGGGCCAGCTTGGGTAAAAGAACAAAAAAGACAAAAAGTTTCTTCTGAGAAAGCTATGAAATGGGAAGAAAGGGAAAGGAGGAAGAGGAAGCCGAGCTGCTCTCTTCCCATGCGGGGTGGGCACCTACTTGTTGGGGTACTTGCGGAAGATGTCCTTAATGACCACAATGGCTTCCTGGACTACATAGTTGACCTTGGTCTGGATGAGATCAAGCAATGTGCTCACACAGCGCTCTGCAGATTGCTGTGTGGGAAGAAGAGGCAGTGTAGGCAAGGTCTCTGCACACAGTTTCCAATTGGGCTAATGATCCTGCTGCAGTCAAGCAGCTTCAGACCCATTGCCCACCTTCTTTATTATAGCATGAAAACAGATCTCTTTCCCTTGACAATGGGGAGGCAGAGGACAAGGGCCAAATGAGGGCCCTGGATGAAAAGGACACACAGATAGAATGAGAACACAAGACAGCCAGAGGTGTAGCTCTTGAAAGTGTGAGGTCATTGGGAGTTCCTCCAGGCAAAGGGCTGAGTGACCCTATTTGGCCCCATCTCTCTGGCTTGTTTCATAAAATTGGCTGCAATGGCTAGACCTACAAAGTTTCTGTACCTAGTCTTTTGCTTTTATTTCTACATACTATATAATAGCCCGAAGGGGCAGATGTCTCAGGAGAGCAATAATAAAAATCAAGGGGAAAACAGCTTAAGATGCTGTTTTCAGGGTCCTGAGTGGGTATGACCAGCTATCCCAGGGTCCTTAAGCCACCAGCAGACCCACTGTGTACAGGTCAATGTCAAGGAATAGCTCCCCAGGCAGAGTGGAGAGAATGAAATGTCAGGGCACTGGGTTTAGAGTGATTTAGTAGGTCAGAAGAAGCAGCCCAGTAGCTCAATCAAGGTATCTTCTGAAGTATCTATCAGGCAGAGGTCCTGCCGCAGATCTCTGTGGTAAGTCTAACAGGAACTCCATGAGCTGGTGGCTGTCCTGTGGCCTTAGATAATGCTGTAGGAGAACCATCATTAAGAACCATCATTACAGGGGCATCATTTCACCTGTTACAACTCAAGAGCCTGAAGTGAAAAAGAGCCAATGTAATTCTGTGTAGTGGGTACCTTGGAGGCCCTGTTGGTGACCCTTGGACTTCCTGAACCATAAACAGCTTCTAGGATCAGACTGGCTTTCTGTTTTCAACAACCTTCTCCCTCCCTGGCTAGGAATGGAATCCCAGAACCTATTCACCTCCACCTTGATGGCACAGCGACCGATGGCACGCACTGCCTTCCGTACAAAATCCACATCTACTTCTGTAGCATACTCTTTGAGTTCCGCCAATACCTGTGATCCAAACAGAAAATGGATTGGAGATATCCGATGGAACAATCTGTTAGAATACTTGGGTAACAGAAATGCATGAACTCCCAAAGGGACGGGACTCTGTTGTCTGCTCACAATGGACGGCTCAGGGGAGCGTGTCATCAGGCTCCTCAAAAGGAAGAGAATTCAAAAGGAAGGTAGAGGATGACTATGTAGCAAGGTTCAACAAACCTTGCTTTACACTGACAGCTACTATATCCAAGAACCTCATTTTGTGTGTGTGGTGTTGGGGATGCTAAGTAGATATTCTACCCCCAAACTACATTTTTCAGCCTCAGCTACTGCTTTTTTTGTGGGGGGCGGAGGCGGTGGGGAGGCAGACATAAGGAGGTACGCTTATACACATGTCTCCACATGTGGAAGCCAGGACATCCTTGGGTGTCATTTCCCAGGATCAATCTACTTTTGTTGTTATTTTTGTTTTGAGATAGGGTCTCTAACTGGCCTGGGGTTTGCCAGTGAGGCTAGGCTGGCTGGCTGGCTAGTCAGCCCCAGGGATCTGCTTGTCTCCACTTCTCCAGTGCACTACACCAGACTGTGTGTGTAGGGGATGGGGAGAGAGACCGAGGCAGAGAGGGGGGGGCAGACACACACACACACACACACACACACACACACACACACACACACAGAGAGAGAGAGAGAGAGAGAGAGAGAGAGAGAGAGAGACAGAGACAGAGACAGAGACAGAGAGAGAGAACCAGTGATATGGGGGGTGGGGTATGTGTGTAGGGAGGGGGTAGGTGCCACAGAGGATAGAAGAAGGTATCAGATACCTTGAAACTGGTGTTACAGGTGGTTGTGAGACCCTCTGTGGGTGCTGAGAACTAAACCCATGTCTTTTGAAAAAGTAGTAAGTGCTCTTAACTATGGAGCCAGCCATCTCTTCAGTTCCCACACACAGATTTTTAAACATAGGTTCTGGATATTAATTTCAGGTCTTCATGACTGCCCCTAGTAAGTGCTTTACCAATTGTACCATATCCCTAGGTGACCAACTACCATTTTTTAGTGAATAAATGATAGATAATAATAGAGAGAATAAGGAGAATTTTTTGAGTATGTATAGGGAGTCTATTTATGTTGTCCAAGGTAGTTTTGATCTTATGACAAGTGATTCTCCTGCTTCAGCCACCCAAGTATCTGGGACTTCAGGAGTGTACCTTTGTGGACAGCTTGAGAATATTCTTTATTAATACAGACATTAGTTGTTTTTGCTTGCTTACAGAGCTCTATCATCCACAACTCTCCATGAGATAGAATGTCACAGTGAGCATGCTGACCTAGACACACCTAGGAAGTTGTCTGACACCAAAGCTTGTGCCCCACACCACCATACTCTGCTTGCCTGGGCGATGTTGGCCTGGGAGGCCAGGCGGATCATAATGTCCAGTTTCTCCAGCTTCACGTAGATGGGGTCATTGTACTTCACAAAGAAAACTTTCATTTCATGCTTCAAGATTTCTGGCCTGGTGGTGGGGCAAGATGCCCAGAGAATAAAAAAGAAGCCATAAGACCCATGAGTCGTCATTCCACATCTGCTGGGGAATTCCTGGGCTATAGGTGAAGCTTGATGTCCAGGGAGGCAGAACAATAATCATGACTGTGTGGCCATAGGTAGTGGTTCTTCCTGGCTACAGCTTGCTGGGTCACATCTCAGGAAGGAAAAGTAATTTACATGGATAGTAGGCAGCAGGCCAGGGTTCTAATCCCAATGTGTGACCTCAACCCTTGTTTCCTTACTCATGAAATGAGAATGAATTGCGCAGGAATAATTACTAACCCAGGCCTGAATCTGGTGTGTATGAACTCAAACTCTCGGAACATTCATCCTGTTCATTCAAAGATAAAGACGGCTGGCTATGCCTAGACCATTTATAAACAATACAGTTTATGCTTAAACCCTGCTTTCCTTCTGCAGTCCTGAAATAGTGTGCCCCTATTGCCCTATTGCCCCTAGGTGCCCTGTCTCAATTTGGCTCCTTGGGAGGAAACATTCCACACTTGTTGCTGTTCTCTGCTGACCTTCCAATAGAGGAAAGCTCAAGAGAAAGCCTTTCATGGATTCTTCTATACTCTCCCTTATGTAGGTCACTCTACTAAATCTCAGATAAGGAACACAAATGACTACTGGGAAATGCTAGCCAATCTCTGAACACAAACAGACTCCTGCACAATAGGTCAACTGTGGGAGATGGAAGCATCTAGCATGATCAATGCCTGCTATATGAAGGCACTTGCCAATAGGAACTGTCACCTGCTGAGCTATCTAAGTGTATCTACTGCTCCTCCCTTGCTGCCTGCTGCCCTCAAATGGTACCACGGGACACATTTTTCTAAGACAAGGGAATATTGAGAGGTTACAAAGCTTGCATTTGTCACAAACTAAAAAGTTGAGAACAAGGTAAGAGGTACCATCCTGGTTCCTACTTCTATGTCCTTCCCAGGATAGAAACTAATAATTGTAAAACAAAGTTACAGCCAGGGATGAAGCTCTGTGATGGGGACAGAGGAAAGAGGAGTTCAAGGGTCTGTGTTGCCATACAAACTGTGGAGAGCCTGGCTGAGTAAGGAGCTTTTGTGGTGCTCTATGGGGGAGAAAAGACTCTGAGATGAGTAGTAGGAAGATGACTTCTACAATTGAGACTTTACAAAGGCTGCCCAATCACGTCAGGCTGGTCCACGTCATGACTAGGTGACATAGACAACTTCTTAAGAGATTGTGTTAAATATAGCACACAGAACCCTTCAGGCTGGTCTTGTTCCTGTATTCTAATAAATGCAGTGATCCGAGGACACTGGTATATAGAGACCCACACTGTAACAGCAAAGCCCTAGTCATATCACGTTACTCAGAGACTTAGAACACTTTACCCATGTTTACTCTCCAAGTCTTCATAAATGTCCCAGCTCAGTAAGTATCTCTGTCCATCTAAGAGACATTAAGAACCAGATTGCTCCTGTAACAAAGAAAGTATGCTAATTTCCTAAGGCATGACCACAAGGGGCCCTGTTTACTGTGGTCCTGGTTCCTAGCAGCAGACAGTAAAAATGAGTTGCCATTGCTAAGCCCTGAGTGCAGAGAGGCTGGAAGGAGAGTTTGGGAGGTGGATCTCACCACACTGCAGGAACCCTGCCTTAGAGGAAGGAGAAGGCCATTCCAGAGACACTGCAGACCCACTGCTGCTTATGGAGTTTCAGACCTTACCCATCAAGCACCAGACCCCTTCCTTGGGCACAGTGACTGACTTATTGGAGTCATCCTTGGAGGAAGGAAGCAGGTTGCCCAGCATTCTGTTCTACTTCTCCCTTCAGGCTTTGAGGCTGATGCCAAATCCATGACTTCTCACCATCTCTAGGGTCTCCAAATTCAAGGATTTTGATGATACCTATGAACTTTGTCCCCAAGCAAACTGCACACATATAAAATCTTCAGATATCCCGAAGGACTCTACAGACTCTGAGCCACTAAATGTCTGGGCGAAGCAGCACCATGCTTGCCTTTACTTATTCGCTTTCTCTAAGTCTGAGTCAGGGCTTTGTAACATTGACACCCTGACCTAGGCCAGGTAGTTTCTTATAAGTGTCCCCTGGGGGGTAAAGTTCTCTGGTTGAGAGCCCTGCAGTACTCTTTAGACTTCCTGCCTGGTGACAGATCAGTTTCCCTTGAAGGTCCCTGTCTCTAGCATGTAGCAAACATGTAATGGCAGTCTCTGTACCTTTTCTGCACGATGAGGTTGATGTTGCGCAGAGCCACATACTGCAGCTCTGGCTCTGCTGACAGCAGTGTGACCAGAGGAGGTGCTAGCTTCTTGAGCAGTGTGCCATAGTAGTCCAGGTCCTTGGACAACATCTCCATGAACTTCATTAACACCTTCACAGCAGACAGCACCACAGCAGAGTTGGCATGGGAGAGCCTAGGAGTGACCCTTTCACAGATGCTGGGGTCCAGCCATTGCAGTAGTGCAAAGAGAGATAGACAAGGGAAAAGTCCTGGTTCACTTATCAAAATAGCATGTCTTTTTTTTTTTTTTTCTTTTTCTTTTTGAGACAGGGCCTCATATAACCCATGTGGGCCTTAAACTCACTATGTAGCCAATGAACTGCCCAAGAAAAGGGTTGCTCCACCCCCACTTTTTCTTTTTCTTCCAGGACTTACACTGAACCTAGGGTCTCATATATGTGAGACAAGTGCTTTCCCACTGGTCTTAACATGTCTGATCCTCTTGCCTCCACCTTCCAAGTGCTGAGATTACATGCACACACCACCATGTCTGGTTTATGTGGGGCTGGGGCTAGAACCCAGGGCTTCATGTATGCTTAGTAATCACTCCACCAACTGAACTATCTCCAGGTAAAACAGGATGTTTTCTATAGGAGGAAGGCCTTCTGGTCTGCTGCCTACTGATTCTAGCAGGCCTAGAACACAGTGAGCCTCACTTTCCTCATCTCAGAGTTGGTGTAACGGTGTCTACTCCACAGGTTTGTTGGACACCTAAGTGAAAACAGTGAATACAGAGCCTGGAACATAGTAAATATCTCTAAATGTAAGCTCTTTCCCTTCTACTGTCAAATTCTTTCATGTTGGTCAAGACAGTCCCAGCTGGGTGAACTACGCAATTCCTTGCACCTCTCTAATTCAGTCTCCTTGTCTGTAAGATGGCTAATAATGATGGGATACATTTCAAAGATCTGCTATAAACATTACATAACATGGAAGGCACCCAGCAGAGGTCAGATACCTAGAGAACTCAGTGGTTCTGAAGCTATAAAGCTCTTCATTCAGCCCAGATGGATCCTTGTCAGTTCCTGGCCAGACCCCATACAACTGACAGCATGGTTCAGGAGATGAGAAGCCGGCTGGCTCCCTTAAAGTATGTCTGATGACAGAAGAAAGGTCTTGGAAGGAGGCCCATTCAGGCCTGAGGCCCAGCTCAGAGAGGTCATGAGGACCATATCCAACCAGGCTGGTAAGCAAGGGGTTTGTATGCTCACCTCTGTGCCTCACGGTCATCCTTGGGCATGTAGTTGGCCAGACAGTCCAGAATGAAGATCTGGCCCCACTCAGTGCATTCATTAAGGGCTGTCAGCAGCTTGTTGATGGACTGTGGGTTCAAGTCAAGCAGGTTGCTACTGGGGTGAGACTCCGCAATCTCTGAGAGGGCAGCCACTGCATTTGCCACCACCTGGTTGAGAGTGGAAGGGGTAGAGGCTGGAGGGACTGCTCAAGTTAGGGAGCACAGGGGCTAATGACACTAGTAGGTCAAGATGGGACACTCGATAAAGAATATGACCCTACTGGTAGGTTTTAGAGTCTGAAAAATGTCTGACTTACAACACTCACCCCACTGACTCCTCTGTAAAGCAGAACTAAAATAAGTACACCTGTCATTGGAAAGAAGGGAAAGAAAGACCCAGCTCCAGGCACCTAGCAATGGAAGGCAATGCCCAGTACCAGTCCAACCTCCCTCTACTGGCTAGAGCCGCTCATTGCAGTGGTTGTCACCTGTGCTTCTCAGAGACAGAAGAATCCTGCAGATCTCTTCAAGGCTGCTGAGAGTGGATGGGTCTAGACTATAGAGGGGTTTACCAAATAATGTTTCCACCAAGACAGCTCCTTTTATGTACAATCTATAATGTTTTCAACTTTCCTCTATGACACAGTGTTATAGTAATCAGTCTTTAAGAGCAATCAGTGTTTTGTTTGGGTACAGAGAGGGGCTGTGCCCAATGTTTTGAATATTTCATTTTTTTCTTTCATAGTGTTAAATTTTTAGGAAGGATCTCATTATATAGCAGAGGGTGGCCTTTACCTCTTAGTCCTTCTGCTTCAGCCTACTGATTGCTGGGGTTACAGGCCCTGACAAACTACACTGCAAAGTCTTGTCATCACAGTGAGTGAGGGGATTCGGGTTCCCACCGAGTCCTGGTGTCCTGTCTTCCACACTATAGTATTGTAAGGTGACATCTCTGCAACTCTACTAGAAGAGAGCTATGTGTTCGGGAATTACAGGTCTTGGTTAGGAGCTAGTAACAGTGACAGCGATTAGAAAGGGAAGGACACTAGCACTAACTGCAGAGTCACTGCTTGCCAGGTCAGGCCAGCTAGATCAGGTATGTCACCTTCCCACAGTCTAATGAGACAAACAGGGATCCCAAGATTAGGCAGCTTTCCTGAAGCCATGTAGATAGTTTGAGAGGGCCAAAAGAAATCCAGGCCCAGCTCCCTGCAAGCCACTGCAAGGAACAGGTACTAGATATTCCTCAAGGACCTAATTTCTAAGAAAAGGAAAGCCAGGTGGGAATCATGCCAGGTGTTCTTCCCAAGGAACCCAGAAGTCTGTGGGCATCCCAAGGGCTGTTAGCACTTACCATGGGGTTAGAGTCAGAGATGAGGTCTTTAAGTGTATCCAGGAAACCCTGGTCTTCTACCAGCTGGGCATTGATGTCATGGAGCTTGGCTACACACACAGCCGCTGTCTTGCGCACATATGGATCTTCATCCTTCAGGCACTTTCGGAGTGGTTCACACAAGTACTCTGTGATCTTGTCAACTCGAATGCAGCCCATGGTCCTTACAGCCAGGGCCCGGATGAGGGGGTTGGGGTCCTCACAGTCCTAAGGGGGACCAGTCATTGGGCAGGGGCAGGATGAGTCATCTGTGGCTTCCTATTCTTCCTGGCTTCCAACTCTAGACAACATCAGGCAGCTGCTGTGGGGTGTCCACTGACCACAGCCAATAACACTCAAAGTAAATGCCACAGAATGGATGCCAAGCATCTGCCAGATACTGTGTGAGGGGCTTTATACACTTTCTCTGTTGCTTCCTGGGGCCCTGTTTCACAATCAAGGAAGCTGAGGCTCTGCAGAAGGTTCTGTGCTCACCCCATCAGAGCAGAGCAGCTATGCAAACCCATATGCTCCTAGCACTATAGTCCTCAATCTTTTCAGACAAGGCCTTGCCCTGTTGCTGAGACTGGCCTGGAACTCACTATGTAGCCTACACTGACCCACAACTCTTGGCAACCTTCCTTCCTAGCCTCCCAAGTGCTGGAATTATAGGCACACACAGCCATAGAAACGTTCATTTTCCTGTATGTGGGCTGGACTCAGTGTCCAAGTTCATGCTCTGCTCATCTAGTAACAGAAAATACAGAAAGGAGCCATCTGGTAAGGGAATAGAGCTGCTCTCAGATGCTTGCTTAAATCTGCCATGGCAACAGACACGAGGAGTGAGTGGCCCAGCCCAGGAAAATGAAAGGCCAATAGGCCTAGTGCCACCTCATAGGGAATGAATAAACCACAGTCTTTAGGTCTGTGGTTCTGGAGAGAGAGGGGGCCCTCTGCTGGAGGAAGAGGCCCTCAGCCTGATCAGGCAGAAGGAAGCCTGCAGGCCTGCAAATGTGCCTGAAAATTCCATCCAAGCCAGAGTACCCCAGTATTCCAAAGAGACAGGGACATGAGACAGTGAGCAGTCCTTATCCGCATTCCCACTGGGTTCCTACTCACCTTCACAAAGGTGTTGACAGCCATGATGGCCATATCAGGCTGACTCTTGGCATAATTCATTAAGTACAGGTACACCAGCTTCTTTAGCTCCAGGTTATCTGTTTGCATGCAGTTCACCACATCAGGGAAGAGGGCACTGCAAAATCAAAGTAGCATCAGTAGAGGTTGAATACAGAGAACACAAGCTTTTCAGGCAGCTAGCTAACTGCAGGGGAGGGAAGGGATGACAGTGAGAAATGGGGAAGAAGGAAAATAAGCAGTGATTTTAAAGGTTTGTTTGCTTCATGGGAAACTTCTTCCAGGCCCTAAGTATAAGTTCCTAAGTATAAGTATTTGTAAAGAACGTGCAACAGAAATTGACTTTGAGGTTGGGGCTGGCGCTTAGTGGTAAAATACTTGTCTAGCATACACAAGGACCAGGGTTCAATTCCCAGGACTTCTCCCTACCTCCAGAAACCCACTTCTCCAGGCCCCTGTGATACTTAATGAGACAGAAAATACCTAAAGCATCTGGTATTTGCAAAATATTATTTTTTCTTCTCTCCCTAAAACTTCATATCGTACCTTATATTGGGCTGCTGGTTCCAGGGCATCTCAGGGAAGCAGGGCTGAAGGGACAGGTTTGGCAATCACTAAGAACCAGCAAAGTATTTGGGACATATGCTATGTGCCAGGCTTTGTGCTAATGGCTGGACATGATTCATCTCATTTAACAGTCCCAGGAAATGTTACCATTTCTGATAATTCTAAGTTTAAGAAATGTCAAACAACACGAGGAGCCAGATCTGACTACGATCTTTGATGTACATGGTGTGACTCTTCCCAACATGGTACCATAATCACCCCAGAGTTACAGGCCTTGAGATGTGAAATACAAAGATCAGTTTCCTGGAATTTGAACCATCACCCTCCCTCTTAATTCTTGGGGTTTTTGTTTTGGTTTGGTTTTTGAGTCTGGGTTTCTCTGTATTGCTTTGGAGCCTGTCCTGGAACTCGATCTGTAGACCAGGCTGGCCTTGAACTCAAGAGATTCGCCTGCCTCTGCCTCCTGAGTGCTGGGATTAAAGGCATGTGCCTACAATGCCCAGCTTAATTCTTGGGTTTTAATGCCAAGAACAAGGTAACATAGAAAATGAAGTGGATACCCATCAGGCCATGTTCCTTCAGAGCTGCAATGGATAAAATCACCTGGAAAGATGATGCACCATCAAGAACAGAGCCACTCTGGAGAGAGGAAGAGGAAGTGAATCGCCCAAATGGTTCTCTCAGGCATTATCAGCAAAGCAAGCTCTTTTGAGGAGGAAGAACAAAGATGTTTTCTTTATTAGGAAGTGACAGATCTGCTCTAACTGAAGGAGATTTTTTTTCTAAAAAGAATGAGATTTACAATGCCCAATCCATATTTTTAAATCATAGTTTACTAAACGTGTGTGTACACATTCTGGCTCATGTGTGCCACAATGCACACGTGGAGGTCATAAGACAAGTAGTAAAAGACAACTATGCAGATCTTGGGTCATCAGGCTTGGTGGCAGACATCTTTACCCACTGAGACACATAACAGCCCCAATCCTCTTACAATCTGTACTACGGAGGTCTCTGCTGAGAACTCTCCTAAACTAGCTATAGGAGGTCCTTGCTAAGGTGAGCAATAGGGTGGGCAACCTGTGGAAACCTGGAACAGGGGGATCATTTTCTAAGATCCAGCTGGACAACAGAACCTCTGTGGTATGTACAAGGTACCATGACATACAGAGGACAGTCTGGATTCTGGAAGGCCCAGGCTCGATTTCTAGTTCTTCATTAGCCATGGGATTGTTAGGGAATATTTTTCCTCATTTGTTTGGCAGTAAAGTGTAGAGAACCATTGAGAAAATGTATCTGAAGGTGTTCTGCAGACTTGCCAATGAAATACTGAGCTGCCATGAAATCTATCACTTGGAGATTTCTCAATCCAACAGGCAGTCAAACACAACAACTTACAACACAAAGAGCCTAAACCAGGCACTGAGAGGCAGAACAGAGAACAACAACAAAAAAATAAAAAGCACATTTCCTGTTCTTAAAACAAACAAAACAAAAAACAGAATACCCAGATGTACTGGGTTCATCTTCCTTAATGGGCAGCGATCCTCCAGAGCTTCTGAGGGCTTCTACCACACTCTCTTGAATGCCTACTGCCATTTCAACCCAGTCTGCTGCATTTACTTACTTTACTTTTTGCCTGAGCCATTAGCATTTCAGTTTGTCACTCATGTGCAAACAGAATCCTATGTTTGGAAATGAGGTTTGCAAAGGAGACAAATGAAGGAAGATGTAAGGAGAGCCAAACTGGACCCAAGCTATGAAGCCTCGTGTTAGTCAGCATCTGGCTGTCACCAGCACACTCTTGCATACCTGACATCTTTGCCCACAGTCATTGATGCAATCACTTTCTTTACTGCCTCCTTCTTCTTCTCCTTCTTGTCACTGTTAAGCTCTGCCTTCAGCTCGAAGATCTCCCCTAAGGACAGGAGACAGGAATGAGCAGTCCATCCCACCCCATAAGATGATTGCTTGCACCAACTTTCCAGAGGTAGGGAAGCTTTAGGGCCTTCGGCTTCAGGTAGGACAAGTGACAATGAGGAAAGGTAAAGAGAGAAATTAAGGTGATAGAAATCTGGAATCCATGTTGGACTAAAGGAATAGGACCTGGGGACCTGCTCAGCTAGCCTGCTAAAAATGCAGAGGACAGCAAGCTCCCCTTAGCCTTCTCAATTGCCCTGATTCCCTCAAGATTGAGTGGAATTGGGGAGTGGGGGGAGTGTCTGATCTCACACATTGGCTTTTCCTGTTTTCCCAGAACCCTGAGCTCAAACAGCTTGCTCAGGGTTTCACTTCCTCAACCTGGAGATGGGAATTCAGCTGTTTATAAGGGCTGTAGTATGCAATAAATTGTTCTCAAGAACTTGATGATGTAGAAAAAGAAAATGAAGATGTGTAGTTGCTCCGCACCTCCATCCCATGGAGATAGTCAGGACGTGCTAGCAGGTTAGGTGGTAAACAATTCCTGAACCTTTCTCTGAACACATAACTACACTAATTTTTTCCAGAGCCTTTCTCATTTCATATTCACAACCTGCCTTTTCCCCTTTTTACAGATGAGCAATGGAGGCTGTTCCATAGCAGATGGGACAGACTAAGCCTGGAACCAGGTCTATTCCTTATAAAGTCTATGCTCTAAATAAATCCCTTTGCTTGGTTGGCCCTGCCATGGACACCCCTTTGCCTCTCTGACCCCATTTCCCCCCCTGCTCCTCTCTCTGGACTGGGCAATGAATTCTCTCACTTAAGTCTCAGCTGTGAAATGTCCATCTCAGTGCCTGGCACTCTGTTCTCCATCAAGGACAACTGCTGATATTAATTAGCCATGTGAAGGACTCTAGCCCTAGGTTTTTTTCCAAGTCATTTTGGGGTGGGAGTGAGAAAGGACTGCTATATGGGGGAAAGTGCTGAGAAAGTTCTAAGTAGACTCATAATGAGAGAAAAGAAAATGAGTTTTGCTTTTGTTTTTTAAACCATGATCACAAAAAGAAAATAAACACAGTTAATTAAGAACAATGATCTAACAAAGCCTGAGCAGGGTCACATTAAGGGCACTGCTTAACAGGGCCAGGAATAATCTACAGGCTCTGTGGTTCAAATTTATGAACCATCTTCGTCCTACAAAAGGGGCCTAGATTCAGCAGACAGGGACAGCCTTGGCCCATCTCCACAGGGGTGTTACTACTTTACTCAAAGCTTGTGGCCAGGTGGTGGAGGCCAGTCAAACCCATCCCAAGAAGGCTGGTGAGGTGAGTTCAGGGCAGACTGCCCTGAGATCCTTCCTCCAACAGACCCCAATGAAGCCATTAAACCTGGCTCCTCACTCATTGATGACAACCAATTCTTTTCACATCCAAAACCACACCCCCAGACTCTGGTGCTGTTGTCTCAACACTAACTCACTTCAGTCTTTTATTATAATCTACCTTGGATCTTTCCTCACTTAAAACTATCCATGGTGTCAGATTTAGATTTGAGTCTAGGTGTCTCTATTTCTATTCACTGGCTCTCAATCTCTTTCTCACTGTCAGGGGCCCTCCAACAGGGCTTCACACAAAGCAGGTTAAGCTTGAACTTGTTATGTATCCAAGCATGGCCTTTAACCCCTGATCTTTCTTTCTGTCTTTGCCTCCCAAAGCCTAGACCCAGCACACCTGGCAAGACTGTCTTAACAAATACGCAACAGGTGGACCAATAAATAAAATGCCTGCTGGAAGTTGGAGAGATGGCTCAGTGGTTAAAAGCACTTCTAGAGGACTGGGGTTTGACTCCCAGGACCCCCATGGTGGCTTACAACACTGTAATTCCTGTTCTGAGGATCCAACACACTCTTCTGGTCTCCTTGGGTACCAGACAAAGACATCCATACAGGCAAAATATCTGCACAAATAAATTTATATATATAAATATAAAAATCTAAATCAGACTAAGACACTTTCCATCTCATCAGCAGGCACTGGAAAGGAGAGGGCAAGGGAAGGGCTGGTCAGAGAGGTTAAAGCACACTTTTCGGTCACGACTTCCACTATTTCACTAACTCAGCTTAGTAAACTGCAGTGCAGCAACTTAACTGGCTTAATACTGAGTCATGAGAACCGCTGGGAAATGTTTACGATGATGTCAAATGAATAACAGGATAAAAACTTTTGCTACAACTTGAAGAACAATGCCATAGATAAGAACCAGCCTCCTCCAACAGCAGGGCTGCTGACAAATGGTGTACTTTCCCCAGGGAGGAATGTATTTAACTATTTTTAAGCCATGGGGAACAAAACAGGTACTTTCCCCCATGCTTAGCATTAATGTTATTTCCTGGGTTCTAAAAGCAACACTTAAGTTCTTACATCACCACTCCCAATGATGCCTCCAGGCCTCCACCTTCCCCAGGCTCCCCAACACAGCAGGAAACAGAAGATCTGGCAGACATAGCATGGGTCTTGGTGAAACATACAGTACCTTTCTTGGTTGTTGTGAAGTATTTTGAATCAGTCATTTTGGTCCTTTAGCTGTGGCCAGACTCTGCAATACAGAGAAGAAAAGGGTGGATCTGTGTTCTATTCCATGTTCACTTAGGCTTTGCACAGGAAGGAAGAGAAGAATCCAGAACACAGAGTAGGGGAAGATACGTATTTATCTCTTTTTCCAGGCAAGTGAACTGTTGGTCACAGTTGGTCTTATTTTGGAGGGTAACTGAGGGAATCTATCAGTGTTTTGACTGTCCATATCTTTTAACCCAAGAAGTTTCCTTCGAGGTATCTCTCCCACAGAACAGGAGCCCAAGGCCATCTGCCTTTTTCAGTATCGTTATCTATGACCATGTTACTGAGACACTCTTCCATGGCTGTCAGTAGGCAGACAGAGTAACTGTAGATTAATCCATAGACTAGAAATAAAAAGCCCTGGTGTTAGTCACAACAGCCCCTTGTAGTAGTCATCATGTTCAGAATGTTCTTAGCTGTGGGGCTCAGCTCACCAAAGTTCAGGCAGTTCTATCCTCACCTCATGCATACAAGTGATCTTGAGAAATGCAAAGTTTAAGAAGCAGAGGAGGAGGACTGGAGAGGTGGCCAAGAGTTAAGAGCACTTGCTACTCTTGCAGAAGACACCAGATTTGGTTCTCAGCACCCAAATGGCAGCTCCAAACACACTCTTCTGGCCTCAAAGGACACTGCACACATACATTGCACATATATACATACATACATACACACACACACACACACACACACATAAAATAAGTAAATAGGTATCTTAAAATTTTTATTTATGTGCACTAGTGGTTTTGCCTGCATGTATATTTATGTACCAAATGTGTGCCGGTGGAAGCAAGAGGACATTACATCTCTTGGAGCTGAAGATTCAGATGGTTATGAGTCACATGTAGGAACTGAACTTGGGGTCTCTGGAAGAACAGTTGGTGCTTTTAACTGCTGAGCTCTCTCTCCAGCCCCCTAAGTAAATAAATCTTAAAGAAGCAAGGAGGTTTCTTCTTTCCACAACTTCCCTCAAGTTTCTAAAAATCTACAGTTATCTCTAGAAGGCTAGCATTTGCACATGGTGACTACACCATTTCTCAAGTCTGTCCAGTTTTCTTAAAACATCTCTCAAGATATTACCCAGCTGTAGAAGTCAGGAGGTCAAAGAAAATACTGAAGCTCCCAAGTTTATCCAGCAAGCATGTACTGAGCAACTACTTTGTACCTCAAAAGTTCCTCTTGATCAACAGATGAAAGATTAAAAAGGAAGTGGGAGGGACACCCGTGAGATGGCTCAGCAGGGAAAAGCACTATGCCATGCAAATTTGACCCAAGTTCAATTCCTGGGATCTATAGTAGACTGAGAGAACTGACTCCTCCTCAAAATTGACCTATGATCTCTATGTGCATTCTCTCTCACAAGTAATAATAAACAAACAAACATATAAATAAACTTTAAGAGTCATGGTGGCATATGTCTGCAATCCCAGTCTTGGAAAGTAGAGGCAGAAGGATCATGGGTTTAAGGTCAACCTGAACTACTAAAACTCGGTCTCAACCACCCCCTCCCCCGCAAAAGTTACCCAGGGTCTACAACACTTTGGATAGCAGCAACTTCTGGAACTGCTCTGAGATTTAGTAAGAAGTAATCATTTATTGGCACCTCTACTAAAATTAGAGGTTTATGGGGCCAGGGAGATAGCTCAGTGATTAAAGCACTTAGCTATTAATTGTGAAGACCAGAGTGCTCAGAACTCATGCAAATGGTGAGTAGGTACAGCAGTCTGCCTAGAATTCCAGTCAGAAGGTGGAGTCTCCAAAGCATGCTGCCTAGCAGTATTAGCCATATTGTTAAACTCTTAGTTTGATGAGTATGGTAAAGAGCTATCACAGATGATTCTAGATATCATGCAACCCCATGCACATCCACACACATGCCAACCACTCATATATGAAAATGAGAAAAATAACAACCAGAGATTTTGGGCAATATCCTTTTCCTTTCCTTTTCCTCTGTGCATGTGAGTGTACTTTGTGTGTGTCTCTCTCTGTGTGTGTGTGTGTGTGTGTGTGCACCTGTGGTGTGCTGTACTGTGCTGTGCAGGCCAGAGGCTAACATCAAATGTCTTCCTCAGTCACACTCTACCTTACTTTTTTAAGAGGTTCTCAAAAAAGACTGGCTGGCTAGTGAGTTCTTGGGATCCACCAGCTTCCACCCCACTGACACTGGCTTACAATCATGCACCTCTGCACCTGGATTTTACATAGGCACTAGGGATCTAAACTAAGGTCCTTACTTCCTTGACAGAACCATCTCCCCAGTTTTTAACTGTGTTTTACAGAAAGAGACTCAAAAGATGCTGGGTAACCTGCTCAAGGTCACAGCTTGTAGGTAGCTAAGTGGGGAGCATCTCAGTTCTACCTGAGCTCAGGGCTTGTTCTCTTGAAGAAGAAATTCTTCCTCATTTGAGAGGGAGGGCAGGGCTTTATCAGCACTAAGGACTTAATCAAAGGGGAACTTTCTAATCTACCTGTAGTTTTTCATGGCAGAGAAAAACCACGCCCGTGCTAGATGTAGTGGTGGCACACCTGTAATCTTAGTACCTAACAGGCTGAGGCAGAAAAATTGTAAGGTGAATCCAGTTTGGGCTACAGAGTGGGACCCTGCCTCAAAAACAAAACCAAGCTGGGAGTGATGACATATGCCTTTGATCCCAGCACTCAGGAGGCAGAGGCATGTGGATCTCCGAGTTCCAGAGTGAGTTCCACAGCCAGGGCTACAAAGAGAAATCCTGTCTTCAAAATCCCTCTCCTGCAAAAAATGATACCTGAGGTTGGTGAGCTAATAGTTCAGGAGGGTGCTTGCTGCTAAGCATGATGACCTGAGTTCAGTCTCTGGGCCCCACATGATGGCAGAGCCAATTCTTTTTAATGATTTATTTTTATTTTGTGTACATTGGTGTTTTGCCTACATGTTTGTGAGTGTCTGATCACCTGAAACTGGAGCTACAGACAGGGGCGAGCTGTCATACGGTTCTGGGAGTTGAACTGGAGTCCTCTGGAAGAACAGCTAGTGCTCTTAACAGCTAAACCATCTCTCCAGCCCCTAGCAGAGCCAATTCTTAAAAGTGATCTCTGACCTCCAAAGTGCAGGTGCACAAACAGGAAAGAAAGAAAGGGAGAGGAGGAGCAAGAAAGACATCCAAATGGAGCAAAGCCACTTCATGTGTCCATTCAGTTGCCTCACTGGAAGGACTCATACATGTACCTTCAATATGACCTTTGTATTTCCTATTATGAGGAGGCAAAAGGCAAGGCCATGATTTGGGCTATACAGAGCCATTCCAGCCTGACTGTATTTTTTTCAAGTTCATCTTGTATTATGGCAGGATGGCACTGGAGTTGACCCCACCCATTTTCAGTCATCAATGGAACATTAGCATGGACTTTAGGTTCTTATGGATGCCACAGAACAATGGTTCTCAACCTTAGGCAAACCTCTATCTCCAAAAAGATTCATAACAGCAGCAAAACTACAGTTATGTAGTAGCAATGAAGTAATTTTATGGTTGGGGTCACCACAAGATGAGGAACTGTTGTATTAAAGGGTCACAGCATTAGGAAGGTTGAGAACCACTGCCAGAGAACAAAAGAATAGAAGCTTCACTAGCAACAGTCTAAAGAAAAAAAAGACACAATTCCACTTTGCTTTTGCAAAGTTCAGAAAGAATGAAGGCCCTTTCTTTTCAGAGCTGCAGGAAAGAGCAGAAAAGACCAGATCTAAGGATGTAAGTCCGTATGGCACTTCAGAAAAGATTCAAGTGCTACAGGGGAGCCTCTGCGTTGCTGGGCCTCACAGCATGAGCCAGGGCTGGAAACAACACATAAGGGGAGGGGCATGTGGGCTTGCTTCACAGCTGGCATCATCTACCTTCAGGTCCATATAGAACTCTGCATAAGGCCAGTGTTCAATTGACAATTCTTCAAAGAAACATAAAGGGGCCACTGGAGATCCCAGGGACACTTTTTTACTGGCAACTCCATTATGTAATGCTGTGCATTCACCATCAGTATGTTCTTTTATGTTCTTTATGTTCTTAAATATGTTCTTTTGCACATGTGCAAGCCACTTTTTCATAATGCTAATAATGAGAAGGTGAAAAAGATAATGGGTTTTCTGTTGTACCATAAAGGGCTACATGGTTTAAGAAGTCAGATTTGAGAGCATAACTGCCCAAAGGGTCCAAAATAGGAAGAGCTCCTGCTCCCTGCTGAGTCTAAGACTGAAGGGAACAGCTGGGCATGGAGGTGCATGCCTGTAGCCTCAGCAATTGGGAGACAGAGAAAGGATGAGAGCAGAGTACATAGGAAGACCAATTCTGAAAGCAACAAGCAAACAACCTATGAAAAATAAAATTGGAAGAAAAAGCAAAACAAAACAAGAATCGCCTCAGATGTCCAACTGTAGGATGCTGGGAGTTTTCTTCTGCAGTGGAGGAGGCTGTCAAGGACTTTCTGTCCTCTGTAGACACAGTATATTATCTAGGAGCCCTGAATTCCCAAGACAAAACCTTTCAGGAATAGATTCTGTATTGCATGCAACTGACCAGGAGAAGAAAGGACAGGAAAGCTTTTTTTTTTTTTGTAGATTAAAATAATGACAGAAGATGGGCACAGTCTATACTCCCAGCTCCTCAGAAGGCTGAGGCAAGAACTACTTGAGACCAAGAACTTGGGGTTAGCCTAGGTAATACAATGAGACACTGTTGCATGGTAAGCCAGTCAAACCAGCACAGATCTGTAGCCAAGCTTCAGACACATCTTCTTCCATAATGTAACAACTACCCATAAATTTGAACTGGCCTTAATATGCTAATTTCTGCAGCATCTATTTTGCAGATCCCTCTGTAGAGGCCCAGTGGGACAGATGATACAGAAATTGTGTTCTTCTGAAGCTGATCATATCCAGAAATTAGAGAAATAAAGGGATACAGGGAAAAATGAGAATGATCTGGAAAGCTACCCAATGCCCAAGCTAAAAATAAAAACACCCTTACTCCACTGGGAAAGCAAGCACCCACAGCAGCAAGATCTGCTGTTTAATGAGCATCCAGTGCCTAGTCTTATGTTTAGTTGTCTCCTAGATGTCACTGAAGGAGAGATCTTGCATTCTCTCCAAAGGAATAGGAACAAACAAACAAACAAACAAACAGTTCAGTCCTGAAAGCACTTGTACTTGCCATCTGTGGCCTGCATCCAATTCCTCTCCCACAAGGCCAAAGGTGCTAAAATTCTGTCGTCTGACACATCTGGTCAAGTACATGAACCACATTTAAAAGTAGGTGGTCAGCTTAAACAAGAAAAAGTATAAGGTTTTGATTCTGTCTTTGTGAGTGACTTTTTATAACTTCACTTATGTTTTTAAATTTTTTAGGTTTATTTATTTTATGTGTATGAGTGTTTTGCTTGCATGTGTGTATGTTCACCATATGCGTGCTTAGTGCCTGAAAAGATCAGAAGAGAGCAACAGATCCTCTGAAACTGGTGTTATGGATGGTTGAAGCCACCATGTGGGTACCAGGAATTGAATGCAGGTCCTCTGCAAGAGCAATAGGTGCTCTTACTGCTGAGTCATCTCTCCAGCTCTTAATAATAGCAACTTTAAAACAAAACTGTGTATTCGTATGTAAGTGCAGGCACACTCATACCTCAGCACATGTATGGAGGTCAAAGGCCACTCTAAGTACCAATCCCTCCTTTTACCTTGGTTGAGACATGGTCTCTATTCCTTGTGGAGTATCCCAGGCTCACTGGACCATAAGTACCTCTCACCTTGCCAAGGAAGTGTTGGGATTACAGATAGACATATCACATCATATCCTAGAGATCTGAACTCAGGTCTTCACAATTATGTGGCAAGAACTCTATCCATTGAATCATTTCCCCAGCCCAATAGTAACTTTAAATTTTTTAAATTTTACTTATGTGTATAAGTGTTTTGCCTACATGTATACCACATGTGTGCCTGGTGCCCTGGATCCCTTGGAAATGGAGTTATGGGTGACTATAAACCACCATGTAGGTACTAAGTATCAAACACAGCTCTTAACTGATGAGCCATCTCTCCAGTTGCTACAATGCTAACTTTTTAAAGGAATGACTACTGTTCTGAAGTTAGTTAACTCCATTGCCTTTTTTAAAAAAAATTATAATTGTATGGGTGTGTATGTAAGAGGACAACTTGCTAAATTGTAATCTCTCTTCCCACCATGTGGGTCCCAGAGATAGAACACAGCTTTATCAGGCTTGGCGGCAAGTGTCTACTTCCTAAGCCACTGTGCTGGCTTCTATTTAGTTTCCATGTTTTAAAATGTGGAGAGCACTACTTGCGGGTCTATGTATCTCACATATTTCTTCTAACCGGATAGCATGAGAACGAAAACTCAGTGACAAGATCAAATGTAAACAAAAACTGAAAAGTGCTTCAATGATACAGCATATACTGAACATGCATGAAACCCTGGGTTTGATACTCAGCATCAAACAAATCAGCCAACCAAACAGAAAAAACAAACACCTTAAGTATCAAGGGATGTCATGAAGCTGTAGAGTAGAAAAAGCAAAACTAAGTTCTGGTGGTATAAGTTAGGTCAGGGGACCCTAGCTAAAGGAGGCCTGGAAGCTCCCTGCAGGTGATGAAGATGATCTGTGTCCTGATGCATATCCTGGCCACACTGTAAATTTGAGGCCAGCCTGATCTACAAAGCAATTTCCAGGCCAGGGCTAAAAAGACCCTATGGAGAGAGAGAGAAAAGGAGGAGAGGGGAGGGGAGAATATTTTGGGCTAGCATGATTGTTCATTAGGTAAAGGTAGAAGGAAAGAACTGACTTACACAGGTTGTCCTTTGACATCCATGCATGCAACCTGGCGTGGTGACACACACCTTTAATCCCAGCACTAGGGAGGCAGAAGCAGGCAGATTTCTGTGAGTTTGACAGGACAGAGAGGGCTGTACAGAGAAATACTGTCTCAGAAAAACAAAAACAAAACAGTAATACGGATATTGGAGAGGAAAAGGTAGACTGGACCAAAATCCAGAAGAAAAAAAAGCCTTTGTGTGACATAAAAGCTAGACTTAAAAGGTCCAATTATAAAAAGTCAATTTTCTTGCATGACCAAAAACAATAATAATAATAATAAAGAGGCAAATTACAAACTCACAAAAATTGTCATCCCATTGATGACAAAGGCAAACTTGTTTCCATAACATCAAAATCCAGAACTGAGGCAAGTAGTGGACATGGGGCACTCAGGGAAACAAGATGGGTGGAGAGTTTGAGGCCAGCCTAGGCTACATAACAAGACCTTGTCACAAAACAAACAAAACCCACCAATATAAAGAGGAGAATGGAGAAGAATGGAGACAGTTTACCAAATATAAAACTTTCATGCCTACTCATAAGAGGCACAGAAACTGAAATGACAATAAAATACTATTAAGTGGCTACTGGACTAGTGAAAACCTAAAAGTCTGCTAACATTCCATGGTGGTACAAATACAGGAAATAAGGATCCTCATTTGATGTCAACAAGAGACTAACGGCCTTATACAACTCTTGAGTAGTTTGGCAATAGCTTTCAAAACTGCAAATGTACTTAGTCGGTGGTTCAGTAATTGAACTTTTAGGACTTTCCATATAAAAAACAAAGTTATTTACTCAACAACCTTCATAATAGCAAAATGCTGTGAATACTTTAACTCATAGAGATCCATTTGCCTCCACCTCTTGAGTGCTAGGATTAAAATCCTGTGCTACCATACCCAGCTTAAACATGGTTTTTAAAGTTTTATGTGTATGCCTGGTGCCTGCAGGAGCCAGGGGAGGGTGTGGGACTCCCTGGAACTGGAGTTACAGATGGCTGTGACCACCATGTGGGACCTGAGTCCTCTGGAAGAGGAGCCAGTGCTCTTAACCGCCAAGTCCTCTCTCCATCCCAACATGCTTTTATCATAATTATCCAAGACAGCCAATGGAAAAGCAAGATGCAAAGTATACAAAGTATGCCAGTATCACTATTTTAAATGAATATTAATAAAATGCTAGTATCTTACAAGTTTACAAATGGATCCACTATCCCTAAAAGGACAGAAAAGTTATCAGTAGTTTCTTCCAAAAAAGAAAATGGGTGATTAACCAATGGGATGTGAGACTGACTCTCTATTTACCCTTTGACAGAACTTGGAAACTCTGTGCTGTGTGTACACGTTACCTGTTTAAACATAAAGCAGCTTAGATGGACTGGTACATTTATCCCAAATACTACTTCCACCAATATGCTCATTCTTTAGCCTCAGCTTTAACTCTCCCACCCCACAGCTTCCTTCCTCTATAGCTAGAGGGACACAGGCCTCTCAAGCATCTCCAACCTCTCCATAGTCTTCTTCATACCTCTAATCTGGGATCTGTTATGTTTAACGCTGTCAACCCAGCAACTGGCACTGTGCCTGGCACAGTCTAAAAGTTCACCAAATGATGGCTGGCTCAGTTGATGAAGACAAGTTCACAAGGAGGCTACAAAACCAAGGACTTACAAATCAAACTCCATGACAAGCACCACACAGACCAGGAACAGAAGGCTTTGCAGTTAACTTTGAACAAATACAGCAAGGCTGAGCCAACGCCAAGATAGCGGCTGGAAGTCTGGCTTTACTATACAAACTGCTGTGTGGTCTTGGAAGTAAAATAAATCTCCTGACTCTGGCCTTATATTTCCAATTGTCAAAGGAACCTCAGACCCTCCCCTCCTCCAACATACACAACAGGTGAAAGTGGAACTGAGATGACAAAAGGAAGGCTGGGGCTACGTAGGGGTGGCTACATCCTGGCTCTTCCAACTATGTCCTATATTTCTCCCCTTATCAGGGCCCCCAGCAGCGCATAGTTCAAGTGTGAAAACCAGCCAAGTCAAGTGGTGGTGGCACACACCTTTAATCCCAGCAGTTGGGAGGCAGAGGCAGGAGGATCTCTGGTCTACAGAGCAAGTTCTTGGGCAACTAGGGCTATACAGAGAAACCCTGTCTCAGAACCCCACCCCCAAAACAAAACAAACAAAAAAAACCCACATCAAAGAAAACAGAGAAAAGACTCCTCCCACATTTCAAATGTTCTGATTTGCCACTCACTGTAAATGCACAATATGTTTCTAAAAGGACAAAAGAGGAAAAAAAAATCATCATGCAGCCAGCTAGCACCAGTAAATCTTATTTAGTTTCTCCATTTATTTAGGCCTTTTTACATTTACTTATTTGTCTGTCTGGGGCTGAGGGATGTACATGCCACAGCTTGAATGTGGTAATGAGAGGACGATTTGTAGGAGTGGGTTCTCCCCTTCCAACAGGCAGACTCCAGGAATTAATTCAGTTCATCAGGGTTGGTGGCCAATGCCTTTACCCACTGAACCATCCCACAGGGTCTGTTTGGACTTTTGAGACAGAATGTCCTGATTTTTTTTTTTTTTTTTTTTTTTTTTTTTGTCAACTTGACACAAACCTAGACATAGCTAGGAAGAGGTGATCTTGAGAAAATGGCTTCCCCTAGATTGCCTATAGGCAAGTCTGTAGAGGGCATCTTCTTGATTAATGATTGGTGTGGGTTGGGCAGTGGTGGTGCACACTTTTAATCCCAGCACTTGGGAGGCAGAGACAGGTAGATCTCTGTGACTTCGAGGCCAGCCTGGTCTACAGAGTGAGTGCCAGGATCAGGATAGGCTCCAAAGCTACACAGAGAAACCCTGTCTTGAGAAACAAACAAACAAACAAACAAACAAACAAACAAACAAACAAAAAAACCCACCACCCCAGGCAGGTGGTCCTGGGTGTATAGAAAACAGGCTGAGCAAGCCAGTAAACAGCATTCCAGTAAACTGTAGCTTCTGCTTCAGTCCTGCTCTTACTTCCTTCACAATGGACTATGGTGTGAACTGAAAACTGAAATAAAACCTTTTCTCTCCAAGTTGATATTGGTCATAGTATTTTATCACAGCAACGGAAAAGTAACTAAGAAAGGATTTCATTATGTAGGTCAGGCTAGCCTCATACAAATGATCCTCTTGCCTCAGCTGAGTATTAGGATTACAGGTATGTACCACCATGCTCAGTTTATTAAGTCTTCAGTAGGAAGAAAAACTGTAACACTCTGGGGAGCAAAGTGTTTTCATCCTCCACAAGGCCAAACATTGCAGGGGTAGGACTTCTTTCCTTTTTGAGCAGTATCTTGTCAGAGCTATCCAGTCTCTACACTGAGAAACTCTGAGGGTGGCCATGCTACCACTTGTATTGCACACTGAGGGCACTTGTGAATTAAATAGGGATCTGGTCAGCAAAACCAACAGGAAAGAGATGAGAACCATTTAAGGAGGTCTGACTCAGGGTTGTCCTGTGAAGGTCTATGCTGGGGCATCCATGTTAAACCCTTCCATGATGACAGCTGCTCAGAAATTGCTATGTGGACATATGGACCTCAGGACAGTCAGGACTAAGTTAGACTGGCACAGCACTGCATACCTGTAATTCCAGCCCTTGGGAGACCAAGGAACAAGGACCATGAGTTCTAGGTCAGCTTGGGTTTCATAGTGACACCCAGTCTCAGAGGTAAAAAGAAAAGAAGCAGAAAGGCTAAGAAAGAGAATGAAAAGGGCTTTCTTCAGTCACAAAGAAAGTTCAATTTTGGTAAAGTGCTTGCCAAGCAAGCATGAGGATGCCAGTACTCCAGAACTCATAAAAAAATGGTGGTCCACACTTGTGACAGATCTCTGGTGCAAGCTTACTAGCCAGCCAAACTAGACTAATTAGTGAGTTCTAGGCCAGTGACAGACTGACTCAAAAATCCAGATGGACAGCACCTGAGGAACAACACATCAAGTCGATCTCTGGCCTCCACAAAGACATGCATGTATTCACACGCTTGTGCACCAGCACACACATGGAAACACACACAATGGAGGGACTAGAGTGTAGTTGCCACTTCTCCTTCACCGTAAGCAGAAAAGCCATATTTTGGTCATTACATGTGCTATGCTCTTTCAGCTCTGTCTCATGGATGGAGACTGGTTTATCTCACATATATACCCTCTATGCTATGCCCTGCCTGACTGTGACCCTCCCTATGAGGCCGAGTCGGATTCCAGGCACTTCTCCCCATCTGCCAATCTTTTATCTTACTTTTTTCTGGTGATGTTGGTGATAGAAACTAGTGTCATACTTACAAAGCAAACACTCTACTAAGAAGCTACAGACACACTCTACCCAACAGTCTTTTAAAAAGGAAAAGGTATTTCACAGGTAAGTACAAACGTTCACTTTAATGTTAGGGAAATAGGTAAGACCAACTCAAAGACGAAAAGGTGAGTCATCAGTAGAGAAACCAGACTTTAGACTTTCTCTCTGAGACAATGAGGTCACCAGACTCATAGACAGGATCATTCAAGTGAGCTCAGCAACTATGAGAAAATATTCCATTTTCTTCAGGCTTGGCATGAAATGCAGAACAAAGATGATGATTATAGAAGTATGACAAACAGACATATACTGTGGGCCAGACACCACATAGAATTTTAAATTGAGTCCTCAGAGAGCTGGCAAGATGGCTCAGCAGGTAAAGGTGATTGCCACCAAGCTTGACAAACTGAGTTGACTCCCAGGACCTACATGATGGAGAGAGAGAATCCTGCAAGTCGTCTTCTTATTTCCACACACTTGTCAGGGCACACACAATAAATAAATGTAACAAAAGTATATCACTTAAATTCCATCTTCCTAATATCTGTGAAAATTTTATTCTCACAGTTAAGGAAAACAGAAGCCAAGAGAGCCAAGGCATTTGTTTAGAGTCACACAGCTGGGAAATAATGGTGCCAACATCCCCTAACACTGTCTTAAGAGCAGTCACATGCCCCACTCTATCCAGGGAGGCAGACACTCTTCTCTGAATGAAGCCCTGGTGGAAATGCACACAGGTCAAGCTAAAGGGTACAGGATACGGGTTGCCACATATCCCGTAGAACTCAGATGTTGAACAGCAGGTTACTTTAGGGCCCATCTATCTACCTCAAACAGCAGGAACAGCAGGTTTGGTAACATGCCTAGTAAAAGCCTGTCTGGGTGAGCTTGCCAAGCTGTGGGTCTCTTGAGATTTGGATGAGAACTGATTAATCAAAGGAATCTCTTGAGGATCATAGTAATTAAAAGCTTTAAAATGAAAAGGACCCAAAGGTAGAAAAAAGTACCACACACAAACAAAAGTCCTTCATCAGCAGTGAGCGTCAAGAACCTTATTTCAGAGTCAGTTTCCCACTAATCTGCCAACAATGTTCTAAAAAAGCTGCTGTCAAGAAAGAGCCACATTACTCTGGATTAAAAAAACAAAAACAAAACAAAAACGATGGTTAATGCATATACCTTTAATCCCAACACTCAGGAGGCAGAGGTAGGCAATTCTCTGAGTTTGAGGCCAGGCTGGTCTACAGAGCAAGTTCCAGGACAGCCAGGGCTACACAAAGAAATCCTGTCTTAAAAAACTAACCCCCCTAGTCCCTCCCACCCTTGAAAAATAAAAAATAAAAACAAACCAAGCTAGTGGCACACACCTTTGATCCTAGCACTTGGGAGGCAGAGGCAGGTGGATCTTTGCAAGTTCGAGACCAGCATGGTCTACAGAATGAGTTTCAGGACAGCCAGAGCTACGTAGTAAGACCCTGTCTTGGAAAACAAATCAACACTAATAGTAACAAAAAATAAAACAAAATAAATAAATTAGTATAAGGACTTCTTTGGGACAATACTCATGTTAATTAAAATAAGGAAACAGAAACCAGAGACCACAGAACAAGGCTTATTACAATTTCTGTTCTCCCACCTACCAAAGGGAACACTTTTTGGAGAAGTGTGGCCATCCATTCATCGGTCAGTGTGGAGTGTTATCCACAGCAGGCCCACACAGTTGTACACAGTAGGCCAAAACTGGATTGCAGAGGACAGGAGAATGATCCTGCCCTTCAGAAAACAGTCACCAAAGCTCAGAGGAGATTCCTGAGATGGGTGGAGCACCAGGGAAGTTCTCTGAGGTGAAGGGAAGGTTATGCAGATGTGGAAGGACGGGTGAGATGGAGAATGCTCACTAAATTCAAGTATAACAAGTGAGTCTTGAGAACAGTGGAGCCACCAGTGCCAGCTAGAAGGAGGTTCAGTACTGATTTACAGCTTCTGTTTCATTTCACTCTCATGGTAATCCATTTAAAAACAAGGACTGCGACACCAAGAAAAGAGCCAGCACCATGTATAAGCCCAAAGAAGCCCACGTATTAAGGAGTCTGTGACAAGGGCAATTCTTTTCCTTAATATATAAAAAGCCTCAATTGAGAGCTGGAGAGATGGCTCAGAGGTTAAGAGCACCGGCTGCTCTTCCAGAGGTCCTGAGTTCAATTCCCAGCAACCACATGGTGGCTGACAACCATCTGTTATGAGATCTGGTGCCCTCTTCTGGTGTGCAGATATTCATGGAAGCAGAATGTTGTATACATAATAAATAAAATCTCTTAAAAAAAAAAAAGCCTCAACTGAGCCAAATATGGTGATGGATGTACTTGGGAAGTGGAGCCAAGAGGAATGGAGAGTTTGAAGACTGGGCTGGGCAAGACTGTATCACAATACAAACAAACAAGGACTTGGGAGAAGAGAAGAGCAGATAAGATTAGAGAAGGTAGTACAAGCTTCAGGGACGGCCTTGGAGGCCAGCATGGTGGACTCTGCCAACAGAAGATGTAGAGGCCTTGTCAAATATCAAGTGGCATTTGCCACTGCCCAACCTTGCCTCCTCAGATACTTTAATCCCAGCACTTGGAAGGCAGAGTCAGGCAAATCTCTATGAGTTCAAGGCCAGCCTGGTCTACAGAGCTAGTTCCAGGATATCCAGGGCTACATAGAGAAACCCTGTCTCAAAAAAAAACCCAAAACAAAAACAAAATTAAAATTTTATGTGTATGAGGGTTTTACCTGCCTGTATGTCTGTGTACCAAGTGCATGCCTGGTAAATCAGTTGGATTCCTTTTAACTGCAGTTATGGACGACAGTGGTGAGTCTTCACGTGGGTACTGGGATTTGAACCCAGGTCTTCTGCAAGAACAACTACTCTTAACCACTGGGCCACCTCTCCAGATCAAGCTTCTTTTCTAATCTATAAGTACAATAGGCATGTTCTATAATGTCTAAGGCCTTTAGACATTTGGTCTACTTTCTAGGAAGGCTTTTTAACCAGATACCTTCATTCCAATTTTAGTATATGTGCTGCCGAAGCGAGCACTCCAGATACCTTCATAACTTGGACATTACTCTTTTAGGTCTTGGCTCAGATGTCGTCACCACCACCACCACCACCACCACCTCCTCCTCCTCCTCCTCCTCCTCCTCCTCCTCCTCCTCCTCCTTCTTCTTCTTCTTCTTCTCCTTCTTCTCCTTCTTCTAAGATAGGGTCTCTCTTGTAGTCTTAGCTGTTCTGGAGCTTGCTATGTAGACCACACTGGCCTCAATTCATAGGCCTCAGCTGTTACCTTCTTCTTAAGGCTTCTAATATCACTTTTTTTGTTAGTGTTTGTTCTCGTTCTCTCTCTCTCTCTCTCCCTCCCTCCCTTTTGGTTTTTCAAGACATGGTTTCTCTGTACACCCCTGGATGTCTTGGCTGGCCTCAAACTCATAAAGATCAGCCCCCCTGCCTCCTTAGTGTTGGGATTAAAAGCATGTGCCATCACCACCTAGCTGGTTCTTTTCTTATACCTCATGGAGTGCCAACAGAATCAAATTCAGATTGTCAGGCATGGTGGCAAATGCCTTTTATCAACTGAATTATCTTGCCATCCCTGTGTTCTTTTATTATTTAAAAAAAAAAAAAGTTCAGTCTTGGCTGGCCTAGAACTCGATATGTAGACCAGTCTGGCCTTGAACTCCTAGAGATCTACCTGTCTCTGCCTCTTGAGTACGGGACACATCACCAGACCTGTTTTCCCTTGCTTTTAGACAGGTCTTCCTCGTCCTCCCAAGTGCTGGGATTACAGGTCTGCACTATTATGCCTGACTGATTCCTTTCTCTAAAACAGTACACCTCTCCAATCAATTCCCCAAACTTTCCAACCTTTCATTTTTTCAAAGTATTACAATTATAAAGAGTACTTATAGTGTCTATTTTTCTTCCTCCATAAAGCAGATTTCATGAGAGCTAGAACTTAGGTTTGTTCAATACTATATTCCCACCTCTTATCCATGCATCAGCAAACAGGTGATCAATAGACATGATAACTAACTCTTGGGGAAATTTCAAGTTTTGTAAACCAATCCCAAACTAGTGTTGATTATCTTGAAATGGAAAATGCCAGACCTCCAAGCTCATTTTAAAGCCAATAATTAGAAGGTTAAGCATAAAAGTGATTAGAGAAGAAATGGCGCAGGGTAGATGTCCCGTTGGCAACATCTCAAATGGGAGAAATGGGCTGAGAAGAGAGATCAGTGGTAAAGGCCAAGATTCCATCCACCCTCAGGACCACAAAAAATTAATTAACTATAAATATATAATTGTGGTAGTTTGAGTGAGAATGGCCCCTATAAGCTTAGATGTTTGGTCCTCAGTTGGTAGAACTGTTTGGGAAGGATGTATGGCCTTGTTAAGAGGAGGTGTGACACTGGGAATGGGCTTTGAGGTTTCAAAAACTTACACTATTCCCAGTAGTGTTTATGGGCTCTCTCTCTGCCTCATGCTTGTGGATCAGATGCAAGCTCTCAGCTACTGCTCTAGCCCCATGTCTGACTGTTGCCATGCTCCCCACCATGACAGTCAACAGTCAAGGACTCTAACCCTCTGGAACTCTGAGTCCTCAGATTAAATGCTTTCTTTTATAAGTTTCCTCAGTCATGATGTCTCTTCACGGCAACAGAAAAGTAACTAAGACAATAATAAAATGGAGGAGAGAAATGTTCAGGCCCCTTCCTTCAGTGAGGCAGGCCATAGCAACCTGTCCCCACAGACTCAGAGTGAATAGATTATAGGAGGTGGGGAAATATGACATGGGCTGCCATGAGAGCACTACCAGGCTCGCAAGGACCTCAGACCATCAGGCCCTCAGTGTTTTGCTAAGCACTTCCTTCCCATTGTCTCTGTATTTGCTGATCCTACCAAGATTATCCTCTCCTGCCCTAGCAGCTCCAACTTATCCTTCAAATCTCAGCTTAGATGGCACCACTTCAAAGATACATTCCCTACACCTACCATCTGCAGAAGGCATTATCTCCAGTATTTTTATACATTTGCATACCAAGCACCGACCATACAGTGGAAGCTGTTTATGTGCAATGAAAGAAAGAGAAATCTTTGCAGAAAAGGAAGATTTAAAAAACAAAAAAACATAAAACAGAGCTGTAGACATTAGCCAGTTCCGAAGAAGCACACACACACACATATACTCACAGACACTCAGACAGACAGACAGACAGACAGACAGACAGACAGACAGACACACACACACACACACACACAGAGAGAGAGAGAGAGAGAGAGAGAGAGAGAGAGAGAGAGAGAGAGAGAGAGCCAGGCAGTGGTACACACCTTTAATCCCAGCACTTGGAGAGTCAGAGTCAGATCTCTGTGAACCAGTCTGGTCTACAGAATGAGTTCCAGGACAGTCAAGTCTACACAGAGAAACTCTGTCTTGAAAAAACAAAACAAATAAACAAACAAATAGGAAAGGAGGACAGCAAGCATGGGGCAGGGGGAAAGGAGGTTGAAATTTAAATTTAACTAGTGGCCACAGAAGGCTTCCTTGAGGTGAAGGATGTATGGGAAACATCAGCCAGACCAAATGAACATCTGGGGTTAGGTATGGGGCAAAGCAATAGAGCAGAAGCTTACTTAGCAAGCATGAGGTCCCAGATACATGCCTACCACCACCAGGGCAGAAGTGCGAGTGTACCTGGTGTGTCTGACGTGAGTGTGTCTGAATGAGCAATGAGGATGCTCTAAGTGTCAGAAGAATGGCTTACAGTCACTATAAGGGTGCTGGCTTTACACTGGTGTAGTGGAGTCCTGAGACAAGATTTCATTTTAACAGGCTCTGGCGGCTATGTCTTCTGTTTTCCTCATATCTTATTAATTTTTCAATCATTGCATTTGTTTTCTATTTCTGCTTTGTCTCGCCCCCAGAAGAAAGCAACACCATGGCAGAAACTAAGCCTGGCTTGTGTACCTACTGGCACATTCCATTGCTGGACACTATGAACACTTAATGAATGAGTGAATGCTAGACTTAGGAAGTCTCTGTTATCAGAACCTCAACATCAAACACTTCAACTGTTCAAGGTCAAAGAATGAAGATGATAGAAGCAGACCCAATAGCTGGCTACACAAAAAAAGTCTCTCCACCTCAAAGAGCTTAAGACCAAAAAGCAATTAGGTGTGGTTAAAAAATATAAGCTGCCCAAGTCTACTCATGTATATAACATATAACCAAAGCACTGGTTTTAGAACTTTTGAGGAAAGGGTCAGTGAGATGGCCCAGTAGTAGAAGTTTCTGCTACCAAGCCTGATAACCTGATTTGAGCCTTGAGTGGAACCCCTGGTGGCAGAAGAGAACCCACTCCCAAAAGTTATCTTCTGACTTTCAAAAGCAAAGGCCATTGCAAGGGTGTCCCTGATCCCACAGAAAATAAATAAATGTAATTAAAGGTTCTTGATGGATCTGGAGAGATGGCTCAGTGGATTAAATGCATTCGCTGCTCTTGCAGAGGACTCAGGTTCCATTTCCAACACCAACATGGCAGCTCTGTAACTCTAGTCCTAGGGACCTGTTGGTCTCTTCTGGTATCCAAGGGCACCAAGCTCACACATGTTGCATATACATATATGCAGGCAGTCATACACATAAAATAACTTTTGTAAAAGAGCTTTTTAATATATATATATATATATATATATATATATATATATATATATATCAGTGGTGGTGCAGCTTCCTGGTGTACATGAGGCCCTGAGTTTTAACTCTTCAGTACCACAAATAAAACAAAACACAGATGGTGACACAGCCCAGTGGAAAGAGGTGTTTGTTGCCAGGCCTGAGTGTGATCCCCAGAACTCCCATGGTAGAAGAAGAGAGCCAATTCCTGAGAACAGGTGCGCGCGCGCGCGCACACACACACACACACACACAGAGTACAAAATAAAAGATATTTAAGTATAACTTCCAATTCTATCATCTCCTGTCTTAGGAAACACTGAGAGGAAAGATTGGAACCTGGGGGGGTCAGTAACTAAGGCGTCCTAGTTGATGGACTCTGGAACTTCTAGAGTCAACCAGTTATACTTTGGCCTTAACTAGAAAGGGCCTCCCATCTTCAGACACCATCCTGTTAGACTGAAGACACAGGGAGCTTCAGAACCTAGAACCACAGCTAAGCCTCTTGGCCCCACTACTAACAGGATGTATCCTGGAATTAGAGGTTTGTAAAGCTAAAACAGGTCAACACATGCAGAATCCAACCCACTGGTTTGGCAAATATCAGCCAACACTACTGAAGGTTTACCATCTCCCTGCTCCCCAGAACCCTGGAGGCTCTCAGGCACTCTGATGACTGAGAACAGCAATGGAGAGTTCAGAGTAGTTAAGTCCCTCTACCAGTCACATTTTCCCCCATCCCTGTGGGATAACATGAGGATGCACATAACATCACCTAGAAACCTAACAACGCAATGGAATATTCATTCGTTTGTTCTTTCCCCAAACCCTTATTACACATTGGCTGTGTGTGCCATACACCTCACTAGATGCTGGAGACACACACAGTTCAGACAAGTTCTTGCAAAGACTAAGAGATCTTTACTAAGAAGGAAGCCAAGTAAACAGGCAATTACACTCATTGTGATTACTGCCACAGGACACTAGAAGAGCATCAGCTCAGGCCTCTTGCAAGGTGGAGGTAATGAGCAATTGACAAGCCTCAAGCAGTAGTTCAGCAAAGGAGTTTGGGCAAGAGCAGCAGGAGTCGGGTACAGGCAGAGAGAAGAGCACAAAGCAAAGGCAAAGCACAGGGTGCAGCCTGCAGAACTGGCAGCAGCTGAATATGACTGGGAGAAAGTAGAAGAGTAGAATGGAAAAATGAAGCCGGTGAGCCTGGTGAAGTCAGAGTCTAAAGGGCCTGGATGCTGTGCTAAGAAGTCACAGTCTAAAGGGCCTGGATGCTGTGCTCCAGCCTGGGGGAAAAGGGGACCCATTGATAGATTGAAGTAGGATTTTTATTTTTGGTTTTGTTTTTCCAAGTCAGGGTTTCTCTGTGTAGCCCGGGCTGGCTTTGAACTTAGTTTGTAGACAAAGCGGGCTTCAAATTCACAGATCTGCTTGACTCTGCCTCCCTAGGGCTGGGATTGAAGGCATGTGCCTGACCAAGTAGTATTTTTTTTAAGGTTCCAAGAGTATTTTTTCCTTGAGATATAAAGTATAAAGATGGGGCTGGGGAGAAATCTCTTCTGGCTTGTGACAATCTCAGCAACATACCTTAGGAAAAAAGACCTGTTGAGAAACAGAAGTGCCTTCAAGGAACAAGTGCCCCTCCACCATCTGAAAAACAACAGAGTAAAAACCTAGCCCAAATCATGCCTGCTTCCTGTTAGCACTTCGGGCTTTGATACCAGACTTGAGGGTTTTTTGGGAAGTGAGCAGTGAAGACAGAAGCCTTGGGTATGACTAGCAAAAGATAAAAGTCCAAACCCAGTCCCAGTTGTACCCACAACTAAAATGTCTGCAAATACTTTTAGGAAGTGAAGTGAGAAGGATGGGAGTGGTCCTCAGCAGTTAATGGTCTAACTGGTGAAGGAAGCAATACAGTCGCAGTGCAGACAGCATTCCTCAGACAGAGGCCCCGGCAGGTATCATGGCTTAGGGTCAATAGTAACATGCTCTGCAAGATATCATCATCTGACACCTGCAGACACTGCTGAGTCAATAGTGGTTTCTTTCCTTCTTTTTTGGTTTTTCGAGACAGGGTTTCTCTGTGTAACAGCCCTGGCTGTCCTGGAACTCACTTTGTAGACTAGGCTGACCTGGAACTAATAGAGATCTACCCACCTCTGCCTCTGGAGTGCTGGGATTAAAGGTATGCGCCACCACTGCCCGATAGTGTTTTCTTATTATTTTGAGACAAAGTATTTTTATGTAGCCATGACTGGAACTTACTATGTAGATCATGTTAGCTCTCTTTCTGCCTCAGACTAATAAGTGCTAGCTGGGATTATAGGCATGGACCACCATGTCTCCCTTGGTGCTGGGAATGGAATCCAGGGTGTTGCAAATGCTGGGGAAGTGATCTTCCACTTAGCTATATCTACATATTTTATTAGGATAGAAACCCAAATGAAGTGAATTATCCAGGCCATAATACTAGGAAGCTGCTGACCTGGGGTTGGAGCCAGGAACTGACTGTCAGGGAGTCAGAGTGATCTTTCCACTGTGAAGCTTCCAGTCTACCCACATTCATCAGATGACCTCTACACAGATAGTTCCTAAGAGGCAGAGGACTGGTGGGCTCATCAAGACAGAGCGCCAGAGCTCTGAGCTCTGTTTATGTTCTTACAACCTGTAACAAGTTGCTCTATCTCCAATTATCCCCTGGAAGGTTAGGGATAAGGTGACACTATTAAGTTTCTGTGAGTTCAATAGAACTAGAAAAACGGATCTCAGAGCTTATAATAAATAAATAGAAGAGGGGCTAGAGAGATAGCTCAGCAGTTAAGAGCACTGGCGGTTCCTCCAGAGGACATGGGTTCAATTCCCAGCACCCATATGACAGCTCACAACTCCCAATTCAGGGCACCCTCACACTGACATACATAAAATAAAAGTAAACTTAAAAAAATAAATAGAAGAGCTGGGTGTGGTGGCTCAGGTCTGTAATCTGCCCAGAACTTGGAGACTGAGGCAGGAATGATTGTTATGAATTCAAGACACAAGGAGATCCTGGCCAGCCTGGGGCTAGAGACAGGCTTAAAAAAAATAAAAAGGAGAAAACTAATATAACATTTTTACATAGTACTTTTTTCAAAAGCACAAGAAAACATTCACAGGTTCATTACAGTTCACTGCACTCGACAGGAAGTAGAAAAGTAGTAAGTCTTTTTGTGTTGCTGTTAAGGGAACCAAGGCATAAGTGGAACAAGAAAATGTCTACAAAGGAAAGGAACCTCACCCTCCAGCCACCAAATCACTGTCCCATCTCCCAGACAGATCACTCATCCCAGGCACCATGACGAGGCCAAAGCCCCTTCCTTTGAGTATGTTCCTCTAGAACCTATGGCCAAAAGATCTCCTAAGTAATTCTGTTGTTCCACTCTCTTTACTCCAAAAGGAACGAGGCTCAACCAGGACGAAAGGAGTGTTTGGATATTAGTTTCATGAATAGCCCATTTGGTGTCTCAGTTCCCAACAGTCAGGAAAACCTTCGGACTCTTGCTCTGAAAGGCAAAACACTGACAGAACAGCCTCCCATGAAAGTGAATCAAATGGGCCTTACGAAGAGCAGACCAACAGGAGGCTAGAAGGCTGCATCCTGACACCAGTCCAAACAATATAACGACGACTAAATACATCTAATCACTCCTAGGCCCCAAACCGGCTCCAGGTTCCTTTGTCCCCACACTTTGATGGTCCCTGGAAACCTGCATAGAAGCCTGGTTTTGCCTCCACTACTCGAATGACCTTTCATGTGTGATTTAACCTCCTGTGCCTCCCTGTCCTCGTGGCTAAGATGGGTAAAGTAATAGTAGCTATCTTACAGGGGTTGCCGTGAGCTCTGGACACAAAATGCTTAGCACTGAGCCTCGAAGTCAAATAGGGCTGGATAACCAGTGACAGACATTCTTGTTGTGTTAGCACTAGTACAAGTGTCCCCATTCTGTCAACTTGTCCCTGAGGACCCAAAGGACGAGGGGCGGGCGGCATAAGGCCATTTCTAGATTTTTGCCCCATTTTGGTTGCGGTGGCCAAAAGAGAAGGCCCTGAACGAGGAGGCCTCAGGTTAGCCACGGAGTGGGAACGGGGAAGCACAGCGGAGGAGGGGCCTAAGTCCAGGAGTCTCTCCAGCCGGACTCTCCAAAAGGGACTGCGGACCTCAGATGACGGGATGACGCCGGGCCACCAAGCCGGAGTGAATGAATGAGCACGTAGCCCTTTCACCACACGCAGCTCGAGACCCTCCAGCTTAGCGTCCTTCCGTGACCTCTGACCCCGCGGACCCCTCTCCTCGGACCCCTTCAGTTCTTCTCCTATCTCTCCGGACTGCCTTTTTCCTCACCCGCAAGTCCAAACGGCTCCGGGCGCCACGGCTCGGCTCGCTTCAGCAGCAAAATGTCCGCAGCCGCCGCCTCCCTCTCCGCCGGTGCGTCGCTGCAGCCGGCCGCTCCAAGCCCCGCGGCTGTCACCTGCCGAGCGGAAGTGAGCTGCCCGTGCACGGAACTTCCGGTGGACGCACACCCCGGGGGCGGGGTCAAAGGTGCAACCCCCGGGAGGGAGGGGTTAGGGGCCGGGTAGGGCGGGGCCTGGAGCGTGAGGGGCGGGGACTTGTGAGAAGGGCGGGGCCTGGGTAGGTCTGGCGGCTGTGGCAATCCATGCAGTCCTTGCCCAGACACCCTGGCCAGGCTCCCTGTTAAGAACCATGGAGTCAGAAAGGGTCTTAGACTTTAGAGCCCATCTCTTTCTGAGTTACAGATGAGGAGACTGAGGTCAAGATCATTGGCCTGGTAAATGGGAGAGTCAAAACTGGAGCTGTGAATCTGATTAGCCGCCAGACTAAGTCTGTCTGCTAAGCTTTATCTAGACTTTTTCTGCAGTCTTTGGATAATCCATTGTTCTAAGAGGAAAACATAAGCTACTCCCAAGACTTTTCGCCCAAGGGGAACTTCAGAGTGAGCTAAGCTGTATAAATTGTCCCTTTATCCAGGACCTCAAGTGATACAGCCATTTCATTCCTGACTTTGGTCTTATTAATTTTCTCTTTCTTCTAGATAATTTGTATTTATCCCCTTTAAAACATTATAAAACCTCTATTCCAACATTTTTTTTATTGAATCAACAATATTTGCATTGCAGAGAACAGGAAATATACTAGTAAGAAAAAGGAAGGCCAAAAAACCATGTAGGCTTTTTTAATATTTGGTTATTAAACCTAGATGTGATGTGTCTTCTGACTTTTTTACTTTATTGTCTGTGTGTTTGTTATTGTTGTTTTTGAGACAGGAACTTACTATGTAACCCGAGCTGGCCCCAGCATTGAGTCTACAGTAATGTACCACCATGCCTCGTTTATGTAGCACTATGGATCTAGCTCAGGGTTTGGGGCATCCTAAGCGAAGCTTTAACAACTGAGTTATTGACCTTGGCTAACCTGGAACTCGCTGTGAAAACCAAGCAAAGATCTGCCTGCTTCTGTCTCCCAGTGCTAGGGTTAAATGTGTGCACCAGCACACCCAGCCAATTTAACATTCTTTAAAACTTTGCAAAAACCTTAATATTACAGCAAATTGTATAAAAAATAAATAAAAGATAAAATAGAATCCCATATGCTGGACTGGAGATACGGTTCATCAGTTAAGAACACTGGCTGTGGGCTGGAGAGATCGACCAGTAGTTAAGAGCACTGGCTGCTTGCTCTTCCAGAGGTCCTGAGTTCAATTCCCAGCAACCACATTGTGGCTCACAAACCATCCATAATGCGATCTGGTGCCCTCTTCTGGCCTATAGACATACTGCAGCACAGAGCATTGTACATAATAAATAAATCTTAAACAAAAACAAAAACAAAAACAAAAACACTGGCTGCTCTTCCAGACAACCTGAGTTTAATTCCCAGCACCCATATAGCAGCTCACAGCCATCTTGTAACTACAGTCCTAGGGGATTTAAAACCCACTCTGACCTGCACAGCCACGTACACAGGTGCACATTCATATGAACATAAAATAAAAATAAATAAACCTTGAGGGACAGTGATGGTGCAGGTCTTGGGAAACAGAGGTAGGTGGATTTCTGTGAGTTCAAAACCAGCCTGACCTACATAGAAAGTTCCAGACCAGCCAAAAGTTACATAGTGAGACACTGTCTCAAAAACAAACAAAACAACAAAAAGAATACCATGTATCCTTCACCAGCTTCCCTCAATGGTGACATTTTTTATATATGTAGGATAATACTAACACCAGGAAGTTGTCATTAGTAAAATATCTTTAATAGAGTGCCTTGGTTTGAAAAACAGGATTTGTACGAGATTACAGCTGACCTTGCCTAGCCCAGAGAAGAATGCTTGAGGAGACAGCCTGTCTCCCAAGATTATCTGTCTTACTTGTTGCAGTCAATTCCAGGAAAGAGAGACCACAGATCTGCACACAGCCTGCAAAACTGCATCAACTTTCTCAGTTGCCCCTTCCCTGCCCTTGTAAGGGGTCTCAGTCAGTTTACAGTCCATTCCCTCTGGAGAGAGGCTGCCCCTTGCTGTGTGTGCTAATAAACAGTCTCATCTACTAAGGTCATACTCTAGTCTCTTTCTGCTTTCTGCCTCCAAAAATCTAACAATATTTATCTCAGTCACAGACTTTATTCCATTTTTTTTACTTTATTCCATTTTTAAATCCTTTTTTAAAAAATAAAAAGTGGTGAACCTTTTTGGTGCAACAGAAACTTATTTTCTCACAGCTCTGCTGGCTGGAAATCTAAAGCCAAGACCAGGTTGGTTTCTTCTTCTGCACACATAGAAGGGTCGTATATGAAAATATATTATGCTGTCTGGTGGTATGGTGATAGTAGGTGTCTGGAGGAAATTTCTCTGATGAGAAACGTTGGCAGCTGTCAATCATACAGAAAACAAAATTTCACTGGGAATTTGAAGTGAAAAGAGAAGAATTATTCAACAACAATAAAATAAAACAATAAAAAATTCCCTAAAAGCACCCTGCTGGAGAGAGTTCATGTTTACGTGACAAATGGTAGAGGCAGAACCTAAAAGATCCAAGAATTGTTGGCGCGATGGGCACGCCTGTAACCCAGCACTTGGGAGGCAGAGACAGGAGGATCATCCTATACATGCAAGCCTGGACTATATAAGGAGATTTTGTCTCAAACCAAAAGTTTCCAAGAAGACAGAGGTCACCAACCTGGCTCCCAAGGAAGGTTTCCAGGGACAGGTGGCTTTTTTGCTACATCATCTGAATGAGAATGTGGTTTCTTCATAGACTGAGATGATGGGAAAGGGAATTCCAAGTAGAAAAATATTTCATTGGCAGGGAGGCTTGCAAGGGAAGTCCTGCAAAAGGAAACTAGCTAGGCATCTGAGGAGTCTTCCAGATTTGTAAATCTCTACTGCACAGCAGGTCCTGGGTGAGTGGGTGCTAGACAGTCAGATGGATGAGGCAAAGGCCTGGGCTCTACTAACTGAACTATGTTCCCAGCCTCACTATAACAGCTATTTACATAGTATCTATGCTGTGTTACATATTATATAAGTCACTGAGCAATGTCTTAAACAGGAGGATATATGTAGGCACTATGCAAACATCATATTTTAATAGCAGGGCCTTGGGTGAGCCTCTAGGAATTTTTGGTCCTGGTACCAGTTCCTGGAAGACAGCAAGGTAGACTTAAATTGGACAAATTAAATAAATGTTCTTCACTTCTATGTCCACCAGAGGGTCAACAAATGCCATTAACTGCCTATCCTTTCCTCCAAATGTAACTTTGGCACAGGCCCTGCAATATGTCTTTCTGGTCCCCAGTTTCCAGACCCTGCAATATTCCCTTCTGGCCCCCAGTTTCCAGGCTCCTCTTCGTACGTTTATGGACCTGAGAACCCAGTCTCTACTTACTGCTCGCTGTCTTTAATCCTTTAGACCCCTAAATGTTGCCACAAATCCTTTTGGGAACAAGGCAGGAAGTGACTATGTTCACAGCCTCACTGGCAACACCAGCCCTCCACCTGCAGAAGGTGGGCAGATTCACATCCTTCCCACCATGTGGGGCCACAGTGGGCAGAGCAGAGGGCCTGGAGGCTCCCTCCCTGCTGCCAGGGCTGTCACTCCACCATTGCTACTGTTCACAGAAGCAAAATTCTGCCCCACCCTACAGGCTCTGCTGTCACAGGTTGCCTCTCAGAGTTATCTGCTTGCTCCAGTCCCTGGGCTGGACCAGTGTCTACTCTACAATTGAAAAGTCCCAGGCTAGAGCTGGGGATACAGAGCTCAGTGGAAAAGCACTTGCCTAGCTTTCTCAAAGCCCTAGTTTCAATCCCCAACACAAAAAAGGCAGGCAGTCAGGCAGGAAGCAAGGAAGCAAGGAAGGAAGCCCCCACCCACCCACCAAGGCTCCAAATACATTCTGGATTCAAATCCCCAGGTGTGGGAGATCTGTCCTCAACCTAGAAAATAGGATGACTGTGTCTCCTTGCTAGATTGCTAATGGAGATAGAGAGATTAAGTCTTAGCATTTATGGACAAGGCCTATTATCTTGATGCCTCTGTTAAACAGGATCTACTGTTTGTATTGATATTGGTACATCTTGGCCACTTGCTGACTGTGTCCATGAGCATGTAACTCAGTCTCTCTCTCTCCCTCTCCCCCACCCTCTCTCTGTGTTTTTTTTTTCAAGACAGGGTTTCTCTGTGTAACAGCCCTGGCTGTCTTTGAACTTGCTCTATAGACCAGGCTGGCCTTGAACTCAGAGATTCACCTGCCTCTGCCTCTCAAGTGCTGGAATTAAAGGCATGGCCACTACCACCACCCAGCAGGTCTCTCTATTATATAGCTCAAGCTGGCCTGGAACTCACTTGAGCACCACTTGCCTCTCTGACCCTGAGTGCTAAGATTAAAGGTGTGCGTCACCACCACCCCCAGGACCAGACCTCCTTTTTAATTTGTATATGTGTTTCTCTCTGTGTGTGCACATGCACAGTTTTACACAGAGGATGCAGGATAAACTGCAGGAGTCAGTTCTCTCCTCTGCCATGTGCATCCCAAAGGATCAAATCCAAGTCATAGGGCTTGCCAGAAAGCCATTTCTACCCACTGAGCCATCTCACCAGCCCAAACCTTCTTTGACAGCTGAACAATACTCCTATATATATGTATCCTATCGTTTAATATTTCATTTGTCTCAACTGTAAGGAGTTTTTAGGTTGGTTCCTTTCAGTAAAATCATATTATTTGTTTATTTATCTATTTATTTATTGGGACAGGGTCTCTCTATGTAGCCCTGGCTGTCCTATGTAGACCAGGCTGACTTCAAACTCAGAGATCTGACTGCCTCTGCCTCCTAGAGATTAATAGAGAGGTATACACTACCACCCACAACACCCCCACCCTGGAAAACATTGTTTTTGAGACTAAGTCTAGCTGTGTAGTCCAAATAGCCTTCATCTGGAGTCTCCTGAGTGCTGTGATTACAGGTATGCCTTGCCAAGTCCAGCAACTCCCTTACTTTCTGGTAACTCAAGATGTCCCAGGCTGGCCTTGTACTCTCCCTGCTCTACTACCATTATCAATCTATTTCCCAAATGTTCTTGCTGTCTTTTATTAAGAATGGTGGTAGAAATCCAGCTCTGAGTGCTCAGTGTTCTCAATGCTATGAGGTGTCCTATAACTTCTCAGTGGTCATCTGACCATATCATCTATTATAACAAGTCAACTGACCATGTCATCTATCTATTACAACATAAACTGAGGGCAAACCTCACTATCTCTGAACCACTTAAAAATTGAAGTTGTTGACTTCTGTTTAAAGTGTCTCCAAGGCAGTGGCCCTAGCCTTGCAATAAACATCCCCAGTGTCCAGAGATGGAAGCAATGGTTTGGAGTGTGTTGAGAGGTCGATCACTGGGGAGTGAGCAGGACACATCCCACTTTGTTTGCATGACAGGTGCTAATTGTCACCTTTCAACTGTCAGGAAAAGCCTCATGAGAGCCAGGCACATGCCTTTAATCCCAGCACTTGGAAGGCAGAGGCAGGTGGATCTCTGTGAGTTTGAGGCCAGCCTGGTCTACAAAGTGAGTTCCAGGACAGGCTCCAAAGCTACAGAGAAACCTTGTCTTGAAAAACAAAACAAAACAAAAAAGCCTCATGGATCTGGGAGCCAAGATGCTCAGCCCAAGAGCCCGAGGAAGCCAGAATCCCTAGGAACTGGAGTTACTATAGTTATTAGCCTCCAATAATCAAACCCAGGTTCTCTGGAAGAGCAGCCAGTGCTTTTTATGTCTGAGTCATCTTTACAGCCCCCTTTCATGTATTATTTCTTCTACATGGATATACTTGTATAATAATTCTATTTACATTTATTCATTTATTTTACAGTGCTGGGGAATGAACCAAGGACCTTGCACATACTAGTCAAATACTAAACCACTGAGCAATACTTCCAGCTCCTGGAATAGAAATTATTATGGGATTTTACTAAGTGCAGATTTAATTTATTATTTTGTTTCATTTTTTCCTAAGACAGGGTTTCTCTGTGTAGTCCTGGCTGTCCTGGAACTAGGTCTGTAGACCAGGCTGGCTTCAAACTCAGAGACCTGCCTGCCTCTGCCTCCCAAGTGCTAGGATTAAAGGAGTGTGCCACAACTGTCTAGCTTAGATTAAATTCATTAATTGAACTTTTTTCATATTACTATTAATTGGGTACCAGGTATCTTAGGTTCCTATTGCTATGATAAATATCAGGACCAAAAGCAACTTGGAGAAGAAAGGGTTTATTTCACCTTCCAGTTTACAGTCCATCTTGAAGTCAGGCAGGAACCCAGAGGCAGGAACTGAAGCAAAGTCCATGAATGAATAAATGTTGCTTACTGGTTTGCTCAGCCTGCTTCCACATACACCCCAGCACCACCTGACCATGGGTGGCATTGCCCACAGTTGGCTGGGCCCTTGCACACCAATTGTCAATCAAGAAAATGCCAAACAGACTTGCCTATAGGCAGTCTAAGGAGGCATTTTCTCAGTTGAGGTTCCCTCTTCCCAGATGACTCTAGCTTGTCAAGTTTACAAAAAACAGAGTGGCACAGCCAGGATTTACCATCCTGCAAACCCTATGTACATTCATGGACTATATATCTATGGGCTCAGCACCCACACATGTCAGAAAAAAGATGTGTACAAAATACACACAAGCCAGGAGGTTGCACATTCCTTCAGTCCCAGAATGCAGGAGGCAGAGGCAAGTGAACTTCTGTGAGTTTGAGATCATCTGAGTCTACAGATGGAGTTCTAGGACAGCCAAGACTATACAGAGAAACCCTGTCTCAAAAAACAAACAAACAAGAAAAAAAAATAAACCCTGTCTCAAAAGACAAAACAAAACACACAGGAACTCTTCTTCTTCATTACTTTCTTAGTAATATGGCCTAACCCAGAGGTTCTCAATGCTGTGACCTCATGCTGTGGTGACCCCCAACCATAAAATTTTCTTTGCTACTGTTATGAATTGTAATGTAAATACGTTATGTTATGTGTATGGGTATTTTGTGGAGATAGAGGTTTGGCAAAGGGATTATGACCCACAGATTGAGAACCACTGGTCTAACCACTTTTCCCATAGCATTTACATTGTATTCCTTATCATAAGTCATGTAGAGTCATAGTATAGAAGGGCTGGGTAAGCACATCTTGGTGGTAGAGCACCTGCCTGGCATGACTGAAGCCCAGGCCTTAATCCTCAGAACTGCAAATATGAAAAACTAGGAGGGCTGGCAAGGTGGTTCAGTGGGTAAAGGCTTGTTGCCTGGCCTGACAACGTGAGTTCAAGCCTGGAATTCCATGTGACAGGCTAACCTACAGCTAACCAATTAGCCTACACCAGAATTCTACTTCCTCCCAAGTACTGAGGTTATAGGCTCTTGTCACCATGCCCCATTTCTCATATGGATTCTGGGGACCAAACTCCAGGCCTCACACTTGAACAGCAGACATTTTACAAACGGAGCTATCTCCGTAGCCTCTCTTCTCTGCCTCCAGTGGACTGCTGTTTGCTTGGTTTTAGTTTTTCTGAGACACGGTCTCACAATATAGCCCAGGCTTGCCTGGAACTTGCTACCCAGATTGTTCTTGAGTTCACTGAGATTAGCCTCTTTGCCCCACCTAGTGCAAAGGTTACAGGTGTGACCACCACACGTGGCTTCCCGGCAGATTTTTAACATACCATTTTGACTGGACTGACATGCCTCATGTCCCCTTTCTTGGGTGGGACATAGGAAAGATGCATGTGCAGGACTGGAGGGCAGAGGTGAAGCCACCGCTGTGTGTAGCTCCGGCCTGGCACCTCTGACTAGTTCATTTTGTTGGTGGGAAGCTGTAGCCCTTCCACAGCTGCTCTCTTTGACCTCTGGATGGCCTGGGGCCCCAGGCCATGAGAGTGTGTGTGTAGCTTTCTGGGAAGGAGTCCTGCTTCTCTAAGACACCTACACATCCACCCAGGTCTTCAAGGGCCAACTTGGGGTTCCACCCACTCACCTAGGTTCTTGCCCCATTCTGTGGGTTCCAGCATATTCTTGCTATTTCCCTTTTTGAATCTCTCATCTTTTGTCTTTCTGTGGACTTAAAGCTCTCACATTAGACTAATGGGTGACAGCCTTCCAGAAAATACTTATGCAGCCCCCACAATCATAGGAGTTCAAACGCCCAGGACAAGCCTTTATTCTGTGACCGCAGTATTCTGCCTCCTGATTCTAAACCCTGACTGAATCGGTGTGGCTGCCCGGGGTCAGAAGCAGCAGGATCAAGAGTTCTGGGCCACAAGCCACGAGCAGCAAGGGATCTTAAAGGGCCTGCTCGGCTCCATTTGTTCCAGCTCCCTGTTGCTATCAGTGTCTGGAGGAGTGATTGTGCCCAAGCAGGTGCCAACCACAAAAAAGGCTACAGTTATCAGCTGAACCTTGGGCCAAACAAAATGAAAGGGAGATGGATATGGTAACACCTATGTATCTATCTAGGAGGTGGAAACAGGAGGATGTAGAGTTCAAGGTCATCTTTGGCTACACAGTGTGCTCAAGCCCAGCATGGACTACAGGACACCTTCTCTTTTAAGTAAACTTTAAAAGTTTATAATCCTAGATTATAATAAACTTTTTTTTTTGAGACAGGGTTTCTCTATGTAACAGCTCTGGCTGTCTTGGAACTCGATTTGTAGACCAGGCTGGCCTAGAACTCACACACATTGGCCTGCCTCTGCTTCAGAGTGCTGGGATAAACGGCGTGTGCTACCACCACCCCCAGTTTAAAATGAACTTTGATAAAAATCTATTAGATAAAAGCTTATTAGATTAAAAACTTTATTTTAGTCTAATGCTAGATTAAATGCACTTTAAGAGCCTATAATCCTAGTTGTGTGTGGTGCACATGTAACTCCAGTTAATTGGGAGGCTGAGCAGCAGCAGGTGGCAACTGAAGTTTGAGGTGTCAGTCCACCAGGAGGAAATTCCCCAATGGGTGAATCCCAGGTAGGCAAGGCCCAGAGACCCCAGACCCTAGAATGTTTTTTGCTTCTGCTGTGCCTTACATTTGCCACTGCAGTCTTTCTCTAGTGTCTGGCATGGTGTGAATGGGTGTGGGGAGATCCCCAATGCCTGTGATGTAGTGTATTTATCTCATGGAAACGTCCCATTCTACTGGGAATTTTTACCTGTGGATTATTAGGAAGCTCGTTTCTTCCTAAGCTAGAATGTCTAATTGATAATAATGTTGGTTTAAATAGAGTTTTGATGATTAAAAATATAAACAAGTTACTGTCACATAGCTAGAACACATGAGTTTCAATTGAGGAGTCATATAGACTGGCTTAGGTTAATGATTAAGAAAAACAATTGAGTCCCAGTCACCCAGTCAGCTTAAATTCGTTTAATATTAACGATGGGAGATGTGTTCACAGGATTCAGAGTGCATCATAACTGAAACAAGGCTTTGAAAATAACAAAGTTAGACTAAGATGTTTTTGTTAAATAGCTTTAAGGGGAAAAACCCAGGGAGATAATCTAAAGTTTTAGAAAGGTACATAGTTGAATGAGGATCTCCTTAAGGCCAGGGAACAAAAACAAAGCAGCCCAATTATCAGTAGCTGACCTGTCTTTCTTGCTAGAATTGGTTGATGACCAAAGGTGATGATTAATTCCTTGTACCCATTTTTGCACTCAATCTCATGATATAAAAAAAAAAAAAAACTATTGATGAGTAGGTATGTACCCTCTAAAGATTTAAAGCAGAGAAGACTGTTTTTCACATATGTAAGCTTAGGTTTGTGATTCCTTTAAGATTCCTTATAAGATTACCTTTCAAGATAAGTAAGAAAGTGATTGACCCTTTCTTTGTAACCGAAAAACACAGCCTGCCAGTAAAAGACCTGACAAGAACAGCTTGCTTACACTCAGTTAATCTATAACAAGTTTCTTAGGTTTGAATGCACGTGGATTCTTGGGGATAATTTGTTTTTCACCTGTGATACGTAAAAAGTTTAATCATGTTAAAGGATATGGAAAACATGCTGGTTCTTACTTATATTCATTGTAATCATTCACTTGAAAAATAGACTGTAACCACATTGTAAATTTTATATTATCTGTAAGATTTTGCTGGGGTACATAAGCTGTAAGGGAAAAGATAGAGTGTTAGAAGGAAAACATCAAGAGTGAGAGAGTAAGGAAGAATAAAGATAGAATTAGAAGGAAAACAACAAGAGAGACAGCAAGGACATTTCTGGATAGAGATAAGAAAAGAGAATGTAGAATACACAATCAGAATTAAGAAAGAAAGAAAGAAAGAAAGAAAGGAAGGAAGAAAAGGTCTGAAGGAAACCATGAAGAGAGTGTGTGGGTGTTTTTCCCCACACCCCTTCAGATTAAAAAAATCACCCTTTGAGCCTTGCTACTGGAGGCTGGCTCCCTAGGCAACAAAATTTCCCCATTATAGGGGCTTTGATGTGTGAGGCACCTGGAATTGGTGTGCCCTAGGAACAAAATGTGAGAGAACTTTTTGTGTGTGTGCTAGCCAGTTCACCCAACCAATTTGGGGCCGCAGCTCCCCTACAGTGGGTCTGGTGCTTGCTGTACTTGCCGGCCAGCAGTGGCCTGCAAGCTCCCTGCTGAGCCAAGCCGGATCCCCAGGTAGGCACTTTCTAGCTATGACCTTTGCTGGCCACTAGGAGGCAATAAAGTCATGTCTAGGAAGGCAGTCTGTCCCTAAGGGTGCAAAACTGAGGAGGCTTAATCCCTGTAAAAGGTTGAGTGGGAGGGAGCTAAATTGCCTGAGGGGTCTCGGATATCAAGAGAGCAGATTTCCCTTGCAGGCTGTCAGCTGTGCCGGCGAGAACTCGTGATGTTGTGGCTACCTATGGTCCACCTTGTGCAACTGGGAGGACACAGCAAGGTTGGCAGTGTCTGGGCTTCCCACCTACCAGCCAGGGCAGGAGGCTGGAGATGACAGGCTTCATACCAGAGGATAGCAGAAGTTTCTTTTCTGATTACCAGCCATGATCCACATACCCTGTCTGGTGTCACTTTCTTCCCTGTGCAGTAACTGGGCTGAATCATGCAATCATTTGTCTAAAACTCATCATGCTCTAGAATGATTCTCTAGAAGGCTTTAATACAGTTCATGTGGTGATGACCCCCAACCATAAAGTTATTTTGTTGCTACTTCATAACTGTAATTTTGCTATTGTTATGAATCACAACGTAAATGTCTGATATGCTGCCCTGCAATGGGGAGGGTGGTTTCATGGCCCACGGGTTGAGAAACCATTGCTCTAGCGTCTACACTACACAAATACACCCCTTCGTTTACACAGTACCGATGGGGTAAGCAAAGCTGCTATCCTCATTTTATGAAGACATACATGGCTCTGGATCTGTGCTGGGAGGAAGCCAGTACTTCTGGAAAGGGTCTAGCCATGATTACATGGCCCTGGGCATCCTGGACACAGGGTCTGCTGTTTTGGGCTGTTTTGGCCTGAGCATGGAACGAACCCTTTCTGTGCACAAAGAGACATCAATCATTGTAGTATGTTCGGTGCATCTCTGTCTGTGGCTTGAGGCAGCAGGGACCTAGCCTGGGACTAGGATTTCACGACAAGCTCAGGTTTCCCCTAGAGGACCCACACATGGGCCTGCTGGCAAAGCTGCCCACTCAGGCATTCTCCCCTGTCCCAGCCAGCAGCCTCTGCAACCCACCATGACCTCCTGGCAGTCAGTCTCTTCCTGTTGTCTCCTCACTAAACCCTCTCAGCCTCCTCTGCAAGGCCTGCTGGAGCCCACTTCTCCCAGCCCGTCAGGCTCAGTATCACCTTCCCGGTTTCAAGAACTGCCATTTGTCCTGAGTGTCCCATGGGACTGAACTGTTGCTAGGAACTGCTCGCCATGTCAATTCTGGAATCTTCTGGAATCAGCCGTGGGTGCATTGCCCCTCACCTTTCCTTCATCAGTAGATGCTCTGCTCCATGTCAGAGGCTTTGACACACCATCTCCCTCAGTCACAGACACAGGACTTGTTTGTGTGTCCCTCCCCCGATGCCCACACACTGTATAGCACTGGCTGTCCTGAAACTCGCTCTGTAGACCAGACTACCCTCCAACTCAGAGAATGCTGAGATTAAAAGTGCGCTAGAGACCAGATGTTACAGGGTTCTACTCCAAAGCCCACATTGTTAGCCGATCTTCTGTCTCTCCTCGTGTCTCTGCCAGGCAACAGCTCACACTTCTCTGAGGAAGGGCCTCATCCATATTAGGCTGGACTGTTCTGCTTTCTCGACCCAGAACCACACCAACATTGTGCAAATCTGTCTCATGTCACCTGTTAGTTGTTGGCCATGCTATTTGCCTTTGTCCAGAGAAAAGGATGGTCCCAGGACCCAGGAATAGAACAGCACGCCTCAGTCCCTCTGAAACAAAAGAGACATTTCCTGGATTTTTATCATTTTTGCTCTTTTCTTTTCTCTTCAATGCTGGGGATGGAACACAGAGCTTCACACAGGCTCAGCAGGTACTCTATAACTGAGTTCTACCTGGACTATCTGTTCACAGTTGATAATGAATGTGTGTGGCTTTTTTGTCAGGCTCTGGGTCCCACTTGCCTCCTGAGACCATGCCCTTTCAGATAATAAAGTCCAAATACAACAGACAGATGAGGGCTCTCCGAAAAAGACATTGCTGTGTAAGGCCTTGTCTTTGGGTGCAAAGCATCACACACCAAGGTTTTGATTACTAGCCATGTGACTTGCTGAGTCTCTTCAGCTCCCTGGGCTCAGCTCACTGATGTGGCTACCCAGCTGTTGCTGTTATGGATGTGAACAGTGTAATGACTCTCATGCAAGCCCAACTCCCAGAGAAGGTTAGGTGCTCAGTGGGTACATAAGAGATAAGCCAGCTAGCCAGGTACATGATTGGCTCTGGTTTGAGTTTTCACAATTGATATTATTCCTTTTTTTTTTTTTTTAGATCACCTCACACTCAACATATAGCTAACAATGACCATAAATGTCTACCTCCCAAGTGGTGGGAATACAATGATGGCTCACCATGTTTCCAATATTATATGATGCTGGTGATTGAGTCCAGGGCCTTACAAATGTTAGGCAAGCACTCTACCCAGTGAGCTACAACCCCAGCAAGTTAGTACTCTTAAACAATTATCACTACCAACATTAAGGAGTGGTTCTGAGCACATCTCTCAGCAAACTTCACTTTGAGTCTAAGTGCAACCACAATGGTGCAAGGCATGGGTCTTGGCAGGCCCACTTCTGGAGTCCTGAATGAACACATCGTTTGGTCAATTTCTCGTCATCGTTGCCTTCTTCTCCTTTATTCTTCTAGATTGTGAACTGAACTTAGGGCCCCATCTGCTAGGCAGGTACTCTGTTACTGAGCTATTATCCCAGCCATCAATCTGCCTTTTGAGCCTTTTTCTGGTTTGGTAGGACTTTAGGTCATCAGCTGTGCAGTCATTAATCTGCATAGCATTGTCATATCAGGATGAGAGAGAGACACTAATAATGACATAGCTTCTAAGATCTTAAGACCATGTGGCTGGTACTGAAGCCACCTAAAAAAGCACTGGGCTTGGGGGCCAAAATAACCTGGGTTATGAGTGAATGGAGAAAATGCCTGCATCTATACACAGAATAAATGCTTGCATTTACACAAAGCAATGAAGTACCAACTCATGCTACAATGTGAATGAACTTGGAAAATATGCTAAGTGAAAGAAGTCACACATAAGAGGTAAGTAGTGTATATATCTCATTTATTGACATGCCCAGAATAGGCAAATCCATAAAGAATGATTTAGCAGTTGCCTGGGACTACAGAGAATGGAGAGAACTGTAGTGTCATGTTAGTCAGATCAGAGGCAGTCAAGTGATAAAGAGAAAAGGTTAGTTTATAGTTTGGAGGTTCAAATCCAAGATCAGGGGTGAATTGCTTGCAGTCTCTGTGGCAGTTTGAATGAGAGTGGCCTGCATAAGCTCATAATTTGAATACTTGGTCTCCAGTTGAGACCAAGTTTGGGAAGAATTAGGAGGTATGGTGCTGGAGGAGGGGTATCACTGAGGTGGGGGGCAGGCTTTGAAGTTTAAAAAAACTTGTGAGTTTCCTAGTCTCTGTTTGCCTCATTTGGGTCAAGATGTGAGCTCAAAGTTGTACCTTTGTTCCACCATCATGACTCTAACCCTGTCAAACCACAAGCCAAATCAAATACTTTCTTTTATAAGTTGCCTCAATCCCGATGTTTTATCATAGTGACAGAAAAGTAACTAAGACAGCCTCTGAGGAGACAGTGAGGAACAATGGAGAAGAAACACATTGGGCCAAGTTGTAATGTCATTAGCCAGCAAGCAAAGAGGGGAGGGGGATGGAGACAGACTGGCAGACAGACAGGTACGTGGGATCTCACAATCCAATCCCATACCCCAAATGACCTCTCACCTACTAAGCGCTGCCCAGAACCACCACTCTTGAGACCAAACTTTCACATATGGACTTTTGGGGGATACTATTTATCCAAACCATCGCAGGGAAGGATGGCCAGTGGGTAGGGGCTTCTTTCTGAGGAGATAAAGTGCTCTGGGCTTAGGTGATAGCTGCATAGCCTGTGACTATGTGGTAGTTTGAAAGAAAAAGGCCCTCAAAGGAAGTGGCACTATTAGGAGGTGTGGCCTTGTTGGAGTGGGTGTGGTCTTACTGGAGGAAGTGTGTCACTGTGGAGGAGGGCTTTGAGGTTTCATAAATGCTCAAGCCATGCCAGTGAGACAGTTCACTTCCTGTTGCCTTTGGATCAAGATGTAGAATTTTCCAGTACCAAGCCTGCCTGCATGCCACCATAATCACATCCACAATGCTCCTAGTCATTATGCTAATGGACTAAATCTCTGAAACTGCAAGCCACCACCTCAATTAAATGTTTTCCTTGTAAGAGTTGCCATGGTCATGGTCTCTGTTCACAGCAATAGAGACCCTAACTAAGACAGATTGTGATAAAGCCATTGAACTCTGTACTTTAACATGGCGCATACACCATGTTGAGTGGGTTGTAAGTCAGTTAACAAAAAGGAAAGAGGGTGTAAATGGCAGTGCTGTTTCTAGCTGTGTGACACTGGGCAAGTTTCCTTCACTTCTCATTTAAAATGTATTATTTTATTATTTTTGATTTAAGGTCTCACTGTGTTGCCCAGGCTGCTCTCAAACTCCTGGGTTCAAGAATCCCCCTGCCTCAGATTCCAGAGAAATTTTGATTACAGGTGTGTTTTGTGGCCACCCTTGGCCACCACTAAGTCCGAGTATCCGGTAAAAGCCTGGAGATTTGGATGAATGACAAGACGCCTGGTTCACTTTCTGAGAGAATGTCTCTCACCTTTATTGTGGAGCAGCCTTATATACAAACTTAGAAAAACCCCAGGTCAAAGGGTTCGCAACAAGATATTGATCCTAGTGGGGTGAGGTCAGGAAAACCAGAGGTACCTGTGGTTATGCTGGAAAACAACTCTTAGAGACCCCGTGGGGGCTGGATCCCAACAGTGTTCCACTGTGCCCAGCAGTCAGGTAAGTTTTAAACCTTCTGGCACCTCCTTCCTGTCCTCTGTAGAATGGGGATAAAAGTCACCTCTCACCTGACAGGCTGTAAGATGTGGATAAAAACCCAAGTGTGAAAATGCCAAGGGCACATAGATGCCTCTGACGAAGGCACAACAACATCTGGCTCCAGTCACCCTTGTGCCCTTCCCTTTTTCCCAGCTGCTCACTTGCTCCTTCAGCTGCCCAGGTTCAGCCTCTTGGTCCACCACAGGTATGACGGTTCTCCAGTCCACTGCAGTCCAGGGCATCCCAGGCTGTGGACCAGGAGATGACTGAAGGGACCAGCACACGGCTGTTACAGAGATCATGCTACAAATCTTCCAGAGACCACAAGAACAAGCCAAGGGATACCCCTAGGGTCTCATTAGGGTGGCAGAGTGACCACACTCAGACCAGGGTGAAAATGAAGCCTTTGTGGGGTGATACATCAGCCAGCTCTCCATCCCCGTGAGAAGGACCAGAGACACTCAATGTATAAAGAGAAAAGGGTTATTTTGGCTCATAGTTCTAAAGCCACAGCTCTGGGCTTATGGTGAGATAGATCATAGCACAATGAGAGGTATAACAAAACTGCTCCTCTTACAATCAGCACATGAGAAAAAAGTGGAGGAGACCAGGATCTCAAAATCCCCAGTGACTCAAAGATGTCCCATTGGTCCTACCTCGTAAAGGTTCTGTCACTTCCCCAAGGCTGGGGACCAGGGCTCTGACACAAAGGCATCAGATGAATACTCTAGATCTAAACCATACCAGTAACTAAGTGAGCAGGCACCTACCTACCTGCTCAAAACTCAGCGTCCAGTCTCCAAATCCACTAAAGGAGGAAATCCCACCCCAGAAGCCTCTCACCTGCCACTTGGAACGGGGTTGCTTTGGTGTCCCCTGGCCTCCTGCCCAGTTCCTCACCAAGTAACTCCCCTGCGCTGGTTAGTTTTTGTCAATCTGCCACAAACTAAAGTCACCTGAGAAGAGGGAGCCTTAGTTGAGGAATTGCCTACTTATTGGCCTGGGAAGTCTGGAGCATTTTCTCCCAGCACAGTGTGGGCGGTTCCATTCCTAGGGCTGTGTGAGAAAGCAAGCTGAGAAAGCCATGCAAAGCAAGCCAGTTAAGAGTGTGGCTCCATGGTCTCTGCTCCAGTTCTGTCTCCAGGTTCCTGCCTTGACTTTCTGCCCTGAACTACATCAGTGATGGAGTGTGACCTGGGAGTTGTAAGATGAAATAAACTTTTTCTCCAAGTGGATTTTGGTCAGTGTTTTATCACAGCAACAGAAAAGCAAACCAGGATGTCCCCCAACCCTGGCTGCCCCCCTTGGTCCCACTTGTTTAGCTGCTGGGGTACCAAGCAGATGCTGTTCTCCGAAGATACTGTTGTCCCTGAGCAGGAGTGAAATGCCATCAAGGAGTGAGGCTGTTATTCTTTTTCGGGATTGTGTCAGGTGTAACTTTTTTGTTTGTTTGTATTTCAAGGCCTGGTTTCTCTGTCTAGCCCTGGCTGTCCTGGAACTAGTTCTGTAGACTAGGCTGACCTCAAACTCAGAGATTCACCTGCTTCTGCCTCCTGAGTGCTGGGATTAAAGGCGTGCGCCACCACTGTGCAGCTATTCAATTTTTGCCATAGATTTTCATCCCTACACTAAGTCATTTTCCAGATGCACTTCTGAGAGCATATCTGTATATAGATGCACAAATACACACACACACACACACACACACACACACACACACACACACACACCACACACACACACACACACCCCACACACTCTCACACCCCAAAATAACAACAAAAAGAATTATAGGGGCGCCAGGCGTTGGTGGTGCACACCTTTAATCCCAGCACTCAGGAGGCAGAAGCAGGTGAATCTCTGTGAGTTCGAGGCCAGACTGGTCTTCAGAGCGAGTGCCAGGATACGCTCCAAAGCTACACAGAGAAACCCTGTCTCGAAAAACCAAAAAAAAAAAAAAAAAAAAAAAAAAAAAAAAAAAAAAAAAAAAAAAAAGAATTATAGGGGCTATGGATGTAACTCATTTGGTAGAGGACTTACTTACCTAGTATGCACAAGGTTCTGGGTTCCATATTCAGCACTGTGTAAGACTAGGTGTGATGGTGCATGCATGCCTGTAATCCCAGCACTCAAGAAGTGGAGGCAGGAGGATCAATTCAAGGTCATCATCATCTTCATTTTGAGTTTGGGGACAGCCTCCAGTAAAGCTAGGGACTTCAGAACTGGCATAACAGGCTCTAATCCACATCTAATCCAGTGGTCTTGTGCAAGCTTTTGTTTTTGTTAACACTCCCTGAGCTATACCTCCAGCCACTGTGTGAGAATTTTGGCCTCTCTGAGCCATATGAGCGGGGAGAGTAATACAGCCTCCCCCCTGGGTTTAAAGCTGCTTGGCCTGGGCTAGTTGAAGGATGAAATATATGTGTGGGTGTGATGGGGTGTTGTGTGGTGCCCAACTTAGTAGAAGAGACTCACTCAGTGATGGTGGCTGCTTGCTTGGATGATATGAAACCATCCTGCTGCAGTTAGAAGGCCTGCCTGCCTGTATTAATGAATCATTCTCAGACAGGCTAGGGATGTAGTTAATAAGTGAGTAAGCCCTTGCCTAGTATGCACACAGCTCCACAAAACCAATGACAACAAAAACAACTAAAATAAAGGAGGGGACGGGTCCAGTGCTCAGGTTCTGACGATTGGGGTCCTTGTTTGCCCCTTACTCACTCATGCTTATACTAGCTTAGGCTAGCTCTGGGAGGGCTGCCTAGAGCTTGGAGAAGCCAGGCCTCCCACAGGCACTGCAGAGTCCCTGGTACTGCATCAAGCCTTTTCTCTGTAACCTCTGTGAGTACCTGGCAGCTGTAAATCTCTCAGCAGAGACTGCAGAGGCTCATCCTGGCAGCTTGAGCAGGCTGACTCCCTCACTCTCCTGGCTCTGCAGGACACAGCTCCTTGATGAGGCCAGGGCAGGGTGCCCAGGTCCAGGCGACTGCAGTATTCTGGTACTGATCTCAAGGCCATCTGAGGGGCCGGCTCCTCATTTGCCTCATCTTTCCATCTTAGCCTCTCTTTCTCCATCTAAAAGACAAGATCTGGATCATAATTAAAATTGAGAAGAGGTCCATGGCCACCACCCCTAAGAATTGCTCACAGATGCACACAGCACACTATTTAATACAGTTCACTTCACGAACCACCAGGTTAAGAATTTCTGCATTTCAGTCAGGTGGTGGTGGTGCACACCTTTAATTCCAGCACTCAGGGGAGGAAAGGCAGGTGGACCTCTGAGTTCAAAGCCAGCCTGGTCTACAGAGTGAGTACCAGGATAGCCAGAGCTGTTACACAGAGAAATCTGTATTGGAAAGCTGCCCCCCCCCCCCCGCCAGAAAATTCTGCATTTTTGATTGGTTTGGGTTTTTGATTTCTGGCCCCCTAGAACTTCAGCAAATGGTCTATCATCTCCATACCCAAAGAGCTACTACTCTCTGCAAAAAGCAGACAGTAAAAACAGGATAAATACAACATGATTGTTTAAAATTTAAGCCTCCCCCCACCACCAGACAGGGTTTCTCTGTGTTTCAAGTTTCCTGGAACTTGCTCTGTACATCAGGCTGGCCTCAAACTCAGAGATCCACCCGCCTCTGCTTCCTGTGTGCTGTGGGCCACCACCGCCCATCTTAAAAACCTAAGTTTTAACATATACTCTACCTGCAGAGGGAAGTCTGGAGGAGCCCTAGGATGAATAAATAGTCCATGCTTTTCTCTGAAGAGAAGAGCCTTGTAAGCTCTCACTGCATCCGGCAGACACTTCTGTCATGGGATTTCCCTTTTACTAGGTGCATGTTTCTTTTGTGGATTCTTCTCCATCTAAAATACAATCCTAGATTGGGTGTGGTAGCAAAGACCTGAGTTCCCAGCACCCAGGAGACTGAAGCAGGATTTTGAGTTTGAGGCCAGCTAGGGATACTCAGCAAGTTACAGTCTACAGTGAGGAACCCTCTTTCAAAGAAAGGAACAAAAAAGAAAAATTTTGTTTTTGGTTTTTTGAGACAGGGTTTCTCTGTGGCTTTGGGGGCTGACCTGGAACTAGCTCTTGTAGACCAGGCTGGTCTCGAACTCACAGAGATCCCCTTGCCTCTGCCTCCCGAGTGCTGGGATTAAAGGCATGCACCACCACTGCCCAGCCTAGAAAACAATTTTTAAGTGAAATGCCTGTATAATGTTATTAACACCTTCAAACTCTCTAGGCCACTGATCCTTTCATGGAGCACACTGGGAGGCAGGAAGGGACCCAGAATAACCATGAAGACTCAGGCCTTGAAAGTATGACACACAATTCATCAATATCATGAAGCCATGATTTGACACTTAGTTCTGGGCCTCTAAATGGAAGATAATAAATCCATCTAGGCCTCAGTTTATCCTCCAAAGGGTAAGTGGTAGTTCCTATGCCTCAAAGAGTTACTTACTTTGGTAAAATTAAATAAAAATAGCTATTATTTATTAAAGAAAAGACTCAAATTTGGAGGTGAGAGAGGAAGATCAGGAACTGAAAGTCATGCTTGGCTACACACTGAGTCTTGGGCTAACCTGAACCATGGGAGACCCTATTTCAAAAAGTCAAGGAAAGAGGGAAAAAAGGAAGACAGAGAGAGAGACACTTAAGGACTCTGCCCAGGTCCCAGAGGAGGGTGTAGGTTTTATTTGCTATAGGCAACTTTCCCCCAAGGCTGGATCTCAAAGGAGACCCCTAGAAGGTCTCCCCAAGGCCAGGAGCACAAAGGACAAATGTAACTCATGAGATTTGGCCTGGACTGGCATCTGGCACCAGCTCAGCCATGGGGCTATAAAAACCCAGACATCACCTCATTGCTGTCTCATCAAAAAAAGAGCATTTTCCTGCCTCCCTTTCCAGAGGACAAACTCCTGCCAGTGTGCTGCCTGGGAGGAAGAGGGGGCAGGATGGAGGACCTGCAGGGTTCTCCCCCTCTTGGGGGTTAGAGGATAGGCCCAGGCAGTACAGCAGCCCTGGACTTCCTCTTGGTAAACATGGGATCTGACTCCCAGGCACTGTGTGGGTTCTGTCCACTTTACCCCTGCCCTGCAACCCTGTAACCCCATGATGGAACTGTTGCTATCCATGTCTCCTAAGAACCTGCTTCCTGATGCACAGCCACTTGCCTGGGTCCTGGCTACAGTCTGAATTTGCAGTGCAACTAAGTAACTCCAGAGCTGGAGGCCTCAGCTTCCCAGGCCTCTGATGTGAGCACAGCTCTCCCCTCTCATATGTAGCCCAGGTGGACCGTGAACTTGCTCTCCTCCTGGCTCTGCCTTCTAACTATCCAGTATTACAGGACTGTATCATGTATATCCTGCTGGTCAAACTCTCCTTCAAATCCCAAGGGGAATTCAGGTCTGATTAAGGTCTGAACCCCCCTCCTGAATACTTTGGTATTCCTCCCAGAGGTATTTGGTTATTCAGTTGGTTAATGGTGGCAACTGTTCCACTATTTGGTCATCTCAGACCCACCGCCTGGCCTTCCTCTACATGCTCAGCCTCCTGAGAGTTCACCTCTGCAAACCTCATTTCCCAAGCTCCTTTGCCAACCTTCTCTGGTCAGGTCCAGCTAAGGGAAACAGAGAGAGGCCTGTACTGGCTTGGATGTGTAGTGGCTAGGATTTCCTGATCCCAGTTCCCCAGGGACACAATTCCTCATAGTTCCAAAGGGCTTGGATTTGAGGCACACAATCCATGCACACACACACACACACACACACACACACACACACACACACACAGATAGAGATAGAGAGAGAGAGAGAGAGAGAGAGAGAGAGAGAGAGAGAGAGAGAGAGATTGGGCTGGACCTTTCCAATCATCCCCATTAAGCTCTCTAAAGAGCAGTTTTCCTCACAAAGCAATTACTTCAAATCCCTTCCTCTCACATATACATGATTTAAATTTTTTGTATAAAATAGCTGTGGGGGGAGCTCATCTTGCATTGCAGACCATCTCAGGCTGGGGATATAGCTTAGCTGGTGTATGCAGAGTATGCACAAAGCCCTGCTTCAGTCCCCAGAATCGTATAACCCAGGCATGGGAGGTAGAGACTGGGAAATAAAAAGCTCAAGGTCATCTTTGCCTACATCTTGCCTCTAAAATAATTTATTAGTTTTTAAGTTCACTCCATCGGCATCATGAACATTCACAGTGCTCATGCTGTCCCCCTATCATCACTGTCAACTTTCCAAATCCTAGGAACTACTTGCTCCTGACTTCTGCTTGGCAGGTGGCAAAAACCTGCTCAGGCACTCCCTTCCCCTACCACCCCAAATCTCATGGGGTTAATGTGAGAGGAAAGACAAAGCCCATTTCACTGGGGTGGAAACTGAGGCTCAGGCAGGCCCAAAGAAGTAGGCCCAGAAATCTGACTCCCGACCTGCAATGTTTATAGCCCCCACTTTGGCTCTCTTGTTAGCTCCTCCCTTCCTCTCCATACCTGTGCACAAACTCACTGCTGCCAGTCTCCAGGTGAGAGTAATTGCTGTCATTTGATTTGCCCATTGAGTGTCACCTGCTGGGAGGGGTGGGGTGTTCTGGGTCTCTGCTGTCCACACACCTAAGGATACCAGGTAAAAGCACAGCAATAATGACAATAACCAAATCCACATCTTGTTGATACATGCTCAATTGCAGTCTGTGGGAAAGAGCCTTGGCGTTCTCTCTCTCTCTCTCTCTCTCTCTCTCTCTCTCTCTCTCTCTCTCTGTTTTTCTTTCTTTTGGTTTTTCGAGACAGGGTTTCTCTGTGGGTTTGGAGGCTGTCCTAGAACTAGCTCTTGTAGACCAGGCTGGTCTCGAACTCACAGAGATCCACCTGCGTCTGCCTCTGCCTCCCGAGTGCTGGGATTAAAGGCATGTGCCACCAATGCCCGGCTTCTCTCTCTGTTTTTCAAGACAGGTTTTCTCTATATAACAGCTCTCACTGTCCTGGAACTCACTCTGTAAACCAAGCTGGCCTCCAACTCACACAGATTCCTACTGCCTCTGCCTACCAAGTTCAGGGATCAAAGGAGTGAGCCACCACCCGGTTCTAGACACTGGCTCCAAGGCCCTGATGCCTCCAGGAACCAGATACAAACTGGGCAATAGAAAAGCCCAGGGTCTCTGTAATTAAAGCAACTCAGTCTTCTCTTAGGAAGTGCTTCCTCTAGTCCTTAAGTAGATTTAGATCTTTCGATTTCTAGCCTCTGAGAGTGGAGAATCCTAAGGAGGCTCATCTGTGTGTGTGTGGGGGGGGGGGATTAAGTTGCCAATTGAAGGTGATCCCCTACAACTGGGCTTCAGGTCCTGATTAAACCACCTATCTTCTAGGTGACCTTGGGCCAGCTGAGTAACCTCTGTGTTAAATCAGCCATAGTAGTGTCTAAGAACAAGTTACTGCAGGAAGGTACTGTAGGACTGTCCTCCACAGGACCACAACAACCGTCAAAGAACACTGTCAAACTCTTGGCAGTCCCATGCTCTCCTCACAGACCCCCAGTGTTGGGACCCACTCCAATGTCCCTTTTCCTTCCTGCCATGGAACTGGTGTCACCTACAGTACTTGCAGATACCACCACCCAAGTGCTGTGTCACCACTACCTTGACCACCACAAACACTCACAATCCATCTTCCTGCTGCTAGCTGGAGCTTGGGCCTGGGCTCTGTGAATGAGACTCAGGGGTGCTGGCTGAGCCTTGAGGGAGCCAGCCTGTGCTGAGACCAGCCACAGGGGCTGTATTTTAATAGCTGGGGTTGTCTCTTTTTCTGGATGAGAGGCTGGAAGCACTGAGGAAGGCAGGAGTCCTGCCCAGGGCCACAGAATTTCAAGGCTGGGTAGGAATCTCCTCCTCTGCTATTATATACCTCTTTCTAGTCAACTCCTGCATGCCTGGTTATCATGGTCCCTGTGCAGACTCATAAATGATTCAGTCAACGGACTCATGGGTAGGGGACATGGAGGGTAATCAGAAGTATGGATATCAGTAGATAGCCAGTTTCCCAATAATTTACCCTGGACAAATGGAGTGCCTTCTCCACTACAGTAGAAGACACTCAGCCCAACTTAGGCTGGGACAACCTACCCTAACATCTTGGAATCCTGCTGGGCAACCCAGGCTGTGGTCTGGAACAACCTGACTGTCTGCACACAGGGACCTAACAGAACTCTCCAAAAGGACTGGTTTGCCAGCAGTTTTCCTGGAGGGAGCCCAAGACAGAGCCACAGATCAGGAACTGAGGCTACTGGCGCAATGCAGGGAGCAGGCACCAGGGCCCAGCAGATCCTCCCTGGTGGCCCCGGCTCTGCAGAAGGAGGGACTTGCAAGTTGATACTAAGCTGGGCTCAGATGGTTCCAGCTCAGTGAGATCTATCTATATAACACCAGAGTAATGAACAGTTAGGGTAGATTCATGATGTACTAGACATGTAGCTTTTTTTTTTCTTCCGGTTTTTCAAGACAGGGTTTCTCTGTGTAGCTTTGGAGGCTGTCCTGGCACTCCCTCTGGAGACCAGGCTGGTCTCAAACTCACAGAGATCCACCTGCCTCTGCCTCCTGAGTGCTGGGATTAAAGGTGTGCAACACCAACGTCCGGCTTAGACATGTAGCTTTTCATCTAATTCTAGCAATGTTTGCTATCAGCATTCATTGTATAGAGAGGAGTGTCATACATTTTTATTCAAGTATAGCATGAACTTGGGCCACACTCATCCCCCAACCTCTCTTCTCCCAACTCTTGAGTCTTCTTCCTTCTCCATTTGGCTTGTTATATACAAATGACTTTATATATATATATATACATGAAGTCTAGGGCCCAGGGCTGGAGCAATGTCTCAGGGGTTAAGAGCTCATACTGCTCTTCCAGAGGACTGAGGTCATTTCCCAGAACCCACATCAGGTAGCTCCATGGCCTCTAACTCCAGCTCCAGGGCTAACTGATTTCTCTGGTCTCTGTGGTTATCTATACTCATGTGCACTCTCTCTCTCTTTCTCTCTCTCTCTCTCTCTCTCTCTCTCTCTCTCTCTCTCTCTCACACACACACACACACACACACACACACACACACACAAATAAATACTATGTCCTGCTGTAGTTGTGGTGCACGCCTTTAATCCCAGTATTTGGGACGCAGAGGCAGGTGGATTCAAGGCCAGCCTGGTCCCCAGAGTGAATTACAGGTCAGCCAGGACTACAGAGAAAAACCCTGTCTCAAACAAACAATCAGAAAACAAAAACAAAACAAATCCTAAAAACCAAAGTCTAGGATCTACAAAATGAGAAAACAAGCAGTATTTGTCCTTCTGCGTCTGGTTTGTTTTCTTAACATGTTTTCCCATCCATTTTCCTGCTATGACATAAGTCCATTCTCCTTCAGGCTGAAGAAGGTGTCATTGTGTTTATAGTGATTTGAAAAGAATGGCCTCCATGCTCACATATTTGAGTACTTGGGGCCCCGGTTGGTGGAAGTGTTTGGGATGGATTAGGAGGTGTGCCTTTGTTGGAGGAGGTGTGTCAGGGGGTGGGAGGCTTTGAGGTTTTAAAAACCCATGTCAAGCCCAATTAGTGCTCTCTCTCTCCCTCCCTCCCACATGTGGATTGAGATATGAGCTCTCAGCTATTCCTTGCCACCACCATGTTTTTGCTCTACCATCATGGACTCTAACCCTCTCAATCAATATGCCCGATTAAATTCTTTCTTTATAAGTTGCCTTGGTCATGGTGTTTCTTCACAGTGATACAACAGTGACTAAGACAGTATATATGGGCCATTTTCTTTTCTTTTACATCTGCTGAGAGCATAAACATCAAGGCTGATTCCACAACCCATAACCCAGCTGTTGTGAATAGTGTAATAAAAATTTTGGATGTGTAAGTGTCTCTGTGATGTGTTAAGGGTCTGTAGGCAACCAGGCATGGTAGCATGGTAGCACACACCTTTAATCCTGGTACTCAAGAGGCAGAGGCATGGAGACCTTTGAGTTCCAGGTAGCCTGGTCTACAATACAAGTTCTAGGACAGCCAGAGCTACACAGAAAGGAGAAGGTACCTACAGTGCCTAACCCGAAGTGGTAGTGCTGGCACCCAGCTTTGGGTTAGTCCAACTTCAGAGGGAGGCTCTAGATCACACGGGGAGCAAGCGTTACAGTCACTGCAGATGCAGATATGCAGCTGGAGTCACCAGGGATCTGCTGAGTAAGGGAGCAAATTTTACTCTCATTAGAAATTCTCAGACCTGGGGAAAGAGCTTGGCTAGCATGTGCGAGTTCCAGGGGTCATGCTCAGTAGTGTAGTGGGAGGTACAGACAAAGAATAGGAGGAGGAGGAGCAGCTGGAAGAAAAAAGAGGACAGGAGAGAAGAGGAGGGGATGGGCAGTGGAGCTGAGCTGAGCAGAGCAGAGCAGAGGGAGGAGGAAAGAGAAATTCTCAGAGGATGTAGTTTGCTGAATCTCAGGCTGTCTTATCATCCACAAAGCATTCAAGATGAAAGATGAAAGGTTGGCTGGGGGTGTAGCCTAGTGGTAAGATACTTGTGTGTATGAGGCTTTACATGCCATCCTTAGCCTTAGGTGTGTGTACACACACACACACACACACACACACACACACACACACACACACACACACACACAGAGAGAGAGAGAGAGAGAGAGAGAGAGAGAGAGAGAGAGAGAGAGAGTGGAGAATGGTGGTACAAGCCTGTAATCCCAGCACTGATGTCTAAGGGTTTCTATTGCTGTGACCACACACCTTGACATAAATATCTTGGAGTTTATTTCATCTGAGTCTCAGGATATACTCCATTATTAAGGAAAGTCAGGGCCAGAACCTGGAGGCAGGAGTGGATGCAGAGGCCATGGAGGAGTGCTGCAGCTTACTGGCTTGCTCCCCATGGCTTGTTTAGCTTGCTTTATTATAGAACCCAGGGGTGGCACCACCCACAACGGGCTGGACCCTCCCACATTAATCACTGGTTAAGAAAATACACTACAGGCTTGCCCAGAGGCCAATGTTGTGGGAGCATTTCAGCTGGGATATCCCACCATTCATTCACTAATGGCTGCTCATGCTCAAATCCTGGGCCCCTAGATTCAAGAACCACTCCCTGCTCCCACAAGCTCATGAGCTGGGAAGGATCAGAAGATGTAGGCACCAGTGACTCCAGTTCATGTCACTGCCTAGGTAGGTCACAGGATACACACTTAGGAAATGAGCGAGACACACAGCACCAGGCAGGAGGCACACAGAGGATGAGGAAAGGCATCCTGAGAGAAGGCAAGCTCTCGAGTGAGAACGGGTCTTCTAGAGCCAGGCTGTGAAGTTTCAAATTCTAGCTCTGTATTTGGCAGGTGCTATTCTTTCAGTGCTGAGGATGGCATTTAGGACCTCATGGGTGCTAGCAAGCACTCTCCCAGCCTAAGCTAGCAAGTGATGTAGCCTCTTCCAACCACAGCTGGCACCAATTCTTTGCTGCATTGTTGTGGCATCTAAACAAAGTAATGTGTGTATGAGACTTAACAGCATGGTCATTTACAGCATCTGGATGGGTCATTGAGACCAGATGCAAAGGAACTTCTGCTTTAGGGACACTAGTTTAGAAGGGATATCCCTAGGAGTGCTTCAGAGATTCTGAGCCAAATGATCTGAAGGAGCCTGGGACTCAGCATAACAAACAGTTGAAGTGAGAGAGTATTTTGCATACGTGTTGCACACACACATGACTACATTTGGGTATGGGTGGGCATGTGTAGTCAGGGCTGAGGCAGAATTTAGGTGCTTTCCTGGCAAATGTCTTCCACATTGGCATCTCTTGTCTTTGAGCAAGTGTCACACTGCTGTCCGGCATTCTATGTCCTCACACAACCTGACTGCAGAGTGACAAGTCAGAGTGTACTGTCCCAGGAAGGACAAGCTTCATATCCACCCAGACTTGAGTTGCAGTCTTATTTATTTATTTGTATGAGACAGGGTCTAATGTGTCCAAGATAATCCTCAAATTTGTTGTAACCTGAGGATGACCTTAAACTTCTGATAGTCCGGCCTCTATCTCCCAAGAGCTAAGATTACAGACATGCCCACCATATGTAGTGCAGGGGGCCAGTTGAATTGTATCCCTAGCCCCCGACAGACCTAGCTCAATGTTCAGCCTTGCCTCGTTGACCTATCAAACCTGATCATCAGGAATGAAATTTTCTTGTTTGTTTGTCTATTTCTGCTTTATTTTGTTTTCAAGACAGCATCTCACTATGTAGCTCTGGCTGTCCTAGAACTCACTATGTAGGCCAGGCTGGTCTCTCCACATCCCAAATATTGGGATTAAAGGTGTGTACCGCTATGCCCAGCCAGGAATGAACTTTTAAGCCAATGTTAATTATTTCCAGTTCCAACAACTCCCTCTAAACTCTGGCATTGACTATTCTGAACTGTGGGCTTCTTCCTCCTCAGGCACTAGATGAAGCATCAGTGTGGTGTGGCCACCGCCTCTCCAGCTCCTCTTCCTGCAACCTCAGCAGGCACACTGTTTCTTTGACCTCAGTGTCCTGCTCTGCAGGAGGATGACCCTGCACACCAGCAGAGCTGCTGCCAGAACCACATGTGTCAGCAGCCGGAACAAGCAGGCAGGTACTCACATCCTGAAGCTGCTCCACTGCTTCCTTGGTGACTCAGATTTACACTGTGAAAATCAATCATCCCCTCATCATCACTTTTGACTTAGGCGTCTCCAGGACTGGGCATATCAGAAAGCCGAACTCATCATCATTTTGACTTCCTGACTATGCCATCTGGGAATTCTTCCTCTCCCATGAGCCCCAAGACAACCTAGAAGAGATAAAAACCTAAATGCAGAAAGCCCAAAGACATTTCTCAACATCTCTTGCCCTCAACAGGTGCCAGGATGAACCACAGAGCAAAGCCTCCAGCTAGTTGTAATGAACTGGGGAAGCACTGGCTCCCCTGGGCCTCCCTGTGAAAGTGAAGTGTGATGGCAGTCTCACAGCTGAGAACACCTGCAGCACAGCCCAGACACTGGACTCAGATCCCAGTTTACATGTTCTAGCTGTGTGATTTGAGGCAAGTTACTCAACCTCTCAGAGAGTAAGTAGGTACAGTAACAGAATTTACTTCTTAGTGCTGGAGGCATGAAAGGGCAGGCATAAAGCAGAGGCCCTAGCCAGGGCTGGTGGCACATGTCTACAATCCTAGAACTTGGGGGTAGAGACAGAGGGAGTACAAGTGTGACTCTAGCCTAGGCAATATAGACAGCTCAAGGCCAGCCTAAGCTATGCAGTAAGATCTTGCTTTAAAACAAGAGACGTCCAGAGGTTAAGAGAACTAACTGGCTGGCCCTCTAGAGGACCCAGGTTCAATTCCGAGCACCAATGGGACAGCTCACAACACCTGCAGATTCATCCCCAGGGGATCTTTCATCGTCTTGTGATGTCCACAAGCACCAGGCACACACAGTGCAGACATACATGCACAGAAAACACTCAGACATGAACTAATATAATTAATAAAAGACAAATTAAACCAAGAGCTGGGGGTATAGCTCAGAAGCAGAGCACTAGCACTAGCATGAAGGCCACTGTGTTTGACTCTTAGCATAAACAAATAAGTAAACAACACCCTTCCTTTCCATAGTCTACAAACTGCACAGATGCTGCTACTTAGCTTCCTGCTCTAGGTAAGGAGAATTCTAAGAGCCACAAAGGACTTGTGATGAGCAAGCCACACTGAGTCACTAGATATAGGTTCCTCAGGACAAACAACTGTTTTTCATTCCCCATCTCAGAAGCCATAGTTAACAAGCCATTCAACCAAAACAGCCCAGAATAGGTGTTGGAGCTGGTGGGTATGGGGTGAACCAGACCCATGGACCCACTCACCAGCACCCAGCCTTTGAGGTAGAATTTAGCTTCCCTCTCCACTAAGTCCCAGGGCATCAGATGTGTGGGCTGGATGCAGTTTCATCTGCACTAGCCTGTCCAGAGGTGGTAAGGCCTGAATGGAGCTGGGAGGGAAAGAGGCAAAACTGTGCACAATTCTGTCTTGGCAGTTTGCTTATTCAAGGGTGTAGGGGTGGGGAGGCTACCTCCTCTTTACTAGGAATCATATTTAAATTAGGAAAAAGAGGATGCATCTTAGAAATGAGAGGTTGGAAAGGGAAAGAGGGACAGGAGGAATGAAGGCTAAGGAGAAAGGAGGAGGCACATGGTGAATGAGAGGAGAGGAGGGGAGGAGAGGGGAAGGAAGGGGAGGAAAGATGAGGGAAGTGAAGGGGAGGGAAAGAAGGGGAATGGGGATGAAGCAGAGAAAGGGACAAGGGACAGAGTCAAAGGGTGTAGGGAATTATGGCCACTGAAGAGAAAGAAGCAAAACAAGTGAGCAGATTTCACAGACATAAAATTGCTGAACCAGAAAAGCAAGTCTACAGGTAAACAGTGGGCAGGGCCTGAGCCTCTGCAAAGGTGACCTCACAGGAGCTGGATATGAAGTCCACATGCCTGGTGCTGAAATGTTTTGTTAATTAGACAAAGCATTGCTATCGTTTCTTATTTCCTTGCTAAGCACCTACAGTATGCAACCATTATTCCAAGCACTGGAGGGAATCAGCAGTGGATAACATGGACAGTTTTTTTTTTTCTTTGTAAAACTTACATTGTATGGTAATGTAAGGTCCAAGACCTTATACCTTAGTTAGGGTATACCTTAGTTAGGAAAAGAGAAACAACTGGGCTGGTGAGATGGGAAAGGTACTTGCTGCCAAGCCAAAGTTATTTTCTGACTTCCACACACATGTGCGCACATGTACACACACACACACACACACACACACACACACACACACACTTGCAATAAACTCTTGAGAAAGAGAAAAGGGCATTTGAGAGGTAGAGACAGAAGGATCATGAATTCAGAGTCAAGTTTCAGCTCTATACTGAATTCAAGGTCAGTGTAGGCTACCAGATATGGGAAAGAGGAAGGGAAGAAAAGGCGGTTAGGTAGGTTTGAGTGCTGGAACCCACATGATGGAAAGAGAGAGCTAACTTCTCCTCCAAACTCCATACACACACATAAAGAACTAGATAAATAAAGAAGTAGGCAAACGTGTGGTGTTTTAAATGAAATGTCCCCCATATTCTTGGAAACCTGAATACTTGGTCCTCAGTTGGTGGTACCATTTAGGGAGGCTTAGGGGGTGTGGCTTTGCTGCAAGAAAGGGTGTCCCTGGTGGTGGGCTTTAAGGTCTTAAAATCCACATGCCATTCCCACTCATCTCTGTTTGCTGCTTGTGGCTTCAGATAGGAGCTCCCAGCTGTTCCTGCTGCCATGACTCCCTGATAGTGAGGAACTCATACCTCTAGATTGAACCATAAGCCCCCAATAATCCCTTCCATCCATAACTTACCTTGGCCATTTGTTTTTATCATAGCAACAGAGAAGTAGCTAATATGAAATGTAATACTCTTTTAAAAACAAAGAGGAGTGCTTGACATGCATGAGGGCCTGAATCCGACACTTGACACTAAAATCAAAATATAAGCCAGGGCATGTTGATGCTGGGTCACAGGACTCATTGCAGAGGCCATCCCCCTTCCCCATCTCAGCCTCCACTGTGGAGGGGAAATGGGTATGTGCAGTACTGGCTTAGACTTGGGTGACTTGAGACCCTGGGTTCTGTTATATTCCTGAGTTAACTCAGATAACCCACTCCCTCACTCAGGCCCCAGTTTACATGCCTGTAAAACTGGAAGAAGGATCCCTGCACAGCAGAGTACCAAGGACAATGTAGTATGAAAATTCTGGACTGTACACACAGAAGGAGAGGATCCCCCTTCCCCTGCAGCCTCATTCTTCAGAGTTATCAGAACTCACCAGCAATACTAAGTGAGAGAAGTGGTGGGTACTCACAGGGGGGGGCGTAGCTTCATCTTTCACCCTGCAAATATGTTCCTGAGGAGCACCAGCCGGGTCCATGGAATTTAGGCAGCAGCCCTGGGACAGCAGAGGGTGAGTCCTCCACCTTGGGCCACTGGGACTTTGTCTGGGAGACACTTGAAGCAAGATGGGCTCAAGAGCAAATAAGCTTGGGTACTCCAGTGTGTACACTTGCCTCTGGAAGAGTCCCAGGGCTCTGAGAAGACACAGTGCAGTTAACTCTAGTTAGCATACTTAGCCATGATGCCCCCACCTCTTACTGTGTAGTCTAAGCTGGCCTGAAACTCACTATATAGTCCAGACTGATCTTGAACTTATAGCAATCTTCCTGTCTCAGCTTTCCAAGTGATAGAAGTAGTAAGTCATTACACCTGGCTTCTCTTTTCCTTTTTGTTGGAGAAATAGCCAACATATTCATAAAAAGGTTCATCTTGGCTCACAGTTTTGGAGGTTCTGGTCCAGGATCACTTGAGCATGCTGCTTTGGAGTTCTGTGGTAAGGCAGCATGACGGAGTGAAAAAAACTCACTCCATGACCAGGAAGAAAAAGAAATGACAATGCCAGTCATAGTGGTGCACACCTGTAGCCTTGGCTCTTACACAGGCGGGTCAAGAGTTCAAAGATAGTCTGGGTTGAAAAGTTAAGACCCTATGAAAAATTAACAAAAATTACTGTAATACCAGTACTCAGGAGGCTGAGACGGGGTATCGAGAGTTCAAGGCCAGTGTGTGCCACATAATGATACCCTGCCTCAATAAACCAATAAAAATGCCTGCAATACCAACACTCAGAAGCCTGAGACAGGAGGACAGACTTTAAAGCTAGCCTAGTCTATATGGCAAGACCCTGTTTATAAAGAAAGAGGGAGAGTGTCCTGGCTAGTTTTATGTCTACTGAAATAGTTTTATGTTATCTGAAAGGAGAGAATCTCAATTGAGAAAATGCCTCCATCAGATCTGATTGTAAGGCCATTTTCTTAGTGACTGATGAGGAGGGCCCAGCTCACAGTGGGTGGTGCCACTCCTGGACTGGCAGTTCTGGATTCTATAAGAGAGCAGGCTGAGCAAGCCATGAGGCACAAGCCTGTAAGGAACACCCTCCATGGCTTCTTCATCAGCTCCTGCTTCCAGGGTCCTGTCCTGACTTTCTCCAGTGATGGACTACAATATGGAAGTGTAAGCTGAAATAAGCCCCTTCCTCCCAACTTGCTTTTTGGCCTTGGTGTTTCATCACAGTAACAGAAACTCTTGTTAACACAGAGAGGAAGGGAGGAAGGAAGAGGAGGAGAAAGAAGAAGAGAAAACTAAGGGAGGAGGGAAGGGAGGAAGATGGGGGGAAGAGGAGAGGAAGGAGAACCTGGGATTCACAGCCTCCTTCAGGAGTGTGCACATAGTTTCTAAAGACCTGAGTAGGGCGTAATTGCTTAAAATTTTCACCATCTTCCAATGGCAACTTTCTGGGAACTAAATCTCTAACATGGAATATTTGGGGTCTAAGTCATACCTGGAATCACCTTAAAGCTACCCTGGGACATTCTGGGCTGAGATCTGGGAAGGATTGAGAATTGTCCCAAGGAGACATCTGGGAAGGTGGGCTTATGGGATTCAGTGACATCATCATCTAATGTGTGCCTATCACACAACAGAGGCTTATAAGCAATTAACGGATGGATGCTAGATATTGTCTTATTCACTGCTAAATGTTAAGAATGCAGGAAAGAAGGCAAAAGTAATTTGAACCACAAGGTCTTAGAAAAGAATCATTCTTAGCTTTCACAGAATCACATATTTTGCTAGAGAAATGATAGAATCCATTCATTCATTCACCCATTCATCCATCCATCCACTCACAATAACAGGTTGGTAAGGATACTACAGGGATTAGCATGGGGAATCACAGAACCTCAGGATACATGATAAACTGGTAAGTATACTGCAGGGATTAGCATGGGGGCCACAGAACCCAAGAGGGGATGATGACTTGAGCCCAGGGTGATGGAGGCCACAGACAGTTTTCTGAAGGTGAGTCTGAAGGACTGACTAGGGGGTCCAGCATTCATGCCCATTTTATAACCACAGAAGTCACACCTGGTACCTCTTAGAATCCACATGTCACCTGAAATCTAATGGTCCCCCCTTCACCCCACATTCCCTTCATTCCTTTTTGCTATCAACTGCTTGTCAGACTTCCCACATCCAAGGAAAGCATGCACATTCTGCAGACAGCTGAAGAGACTCAAAGGAACAAGGATCTAGTGGCGAAATTCCAAGCAGGGTGAAAAATAAATGGGGAGCAATCTGGATGCAAGGGGCATCCCTACTCAGGACCCCTCCCCATGACATTTTTCAGTGTCTCAGACAAGCCACTTGCCTCATACTCTCAACATCTGTCAACTAGCCTTTGTACCCCTGCAAACAGCAGTATGACTAGACCTTTAAATTGGGAAAATGCTTCATCATGCTCTGCTTCGCCATGAGAAACTAGAAACTCCCTCCCCCCTCCTCCCTAGTGCACTCTCCTTCCAGTAAAACGTGGTTAAAGGGACAGTGCCATCACTTCCCTAGCTATGAGGGTTAGACTGCAGCCAGGGGTTGGGGATAAAACAGAGGGCAAGGAGAGGGGCAGGCAGAGGTCTTTTTTAGTCAATCTGTCAGTTTCTGTCTTGAGATCCCTCTAGAAAGAAAACCACAGTAAACTGGGGTGCTGTGGGACTTGAGGTAGTTTCCTGGGAGAAGTGCAGCGCTAGTCATTGGGCATTGGAGTGGGCTTCTCTCTGCTTCGGGTAGAGGAGGTTTGCAGGGAGAGAGAGCTTCAGAAAAAGCCAGAAACTGGACAGGATATGCGGGGGCGGGTCACTTACATGCAAGGGTAGATCACTTCAAGATCCTGCCTTATGACTCATCTACTTCCCCCCAGTTCTCATCCCACAGCACAGGGTTGTGGCTTGTGAGAGCCTGGACCCTCCCCACTCTGTGAGGCCTAGATCAACCCTTCCCACTGGTCTCTGTCCCTGGTGCTGAAGTGACAGCGGCACGGAAGCCTCCACTAACATGCCCTTTGACAGGAAGACTAAACCAAGAACAAGCCATATGACAAAGCAAGGACTCCGGGTCTGACACACACACATCCCGCAGCGCTTTTACCTGAATGTTCTGTGGGGCTCATGAGGGCGGTGGACTTTGGCACTGAGAAACCACCCACCACTTCCTTGGGAACATGAAGGGATGCCTATGGTACTGGCTATTGTGGAGATAGGAGTGAGATGACAAGATGAAACTGAGAAAAATCAGCAGAGGAAGGTAGAAGGCCAAACTTCTCAGGTGTGGCAATGTGGGCTACCTTCCCAAAATTCAACCAGCGATCCCCCCAGCTGGAAGCTCCTGGGGCTACTTGGGGGTTTGGAATCGAATCTGGTCTCTGTTGTTCACAAGGGAAAACCAAGCAGAAGGGAACAGATTTGCACAAGGTCATTCAGCTAGCAAAGCACAGCGCTGACCCCCTCCCCCCGCCCTTGGGTGTTCTCTGATTCCACACTCAGAGCAGCGTTTCGCTGCCTACTCAGGGACCCTCTGCTTCTTCTTCGAGGACAGTTTCGCTTGCTGAGCAAGATGCAGTCTCCACTTCCAGTCTTAGCCACAGGACTTTTTGGAGAGCGCCAAGTTCCCCTCCCGTCCTGCGTTCCCTTTCTCCTTCTGCAGTTTCCTATGTTCCCTCAGGGTAGCTCTGCAGTCCTTTCAAACTCCACGTCCCCCTTTTCTACCCCGATGTCAGCTGTAGAGTTCCATAAGCGCCCCCCCCCCCAGTGGCCGCTCTAACTATCCTCAGGAAAGCACTGTACCTTCAGCTACGGGGTCCCCATCTACCCTCGATAGCGTGCATCATGCAACACCATTCAGAATCCCTTCGTGGGTGGTTGCGGTCTCTACACTCTTCATCTCCAGGTCCCCTCTAACTATTAGGGAACCTTGTGTCTCCTCTCATAAGGGGTCCTTGCATACTCATCATTGCAGAGTCACTTCAACCCGCAGCCACCCTGCCCCGTCAGTTCTCAAGCCTTCTCCCTACTTCCTAGGAGTACCCTCTCTTATTCTGAGCACACCAAGAGGGTCTTCCTACATGCACCTGGAGGTCTGCACTTGTCCGCTCCGTAAGTCCTTTACTCCTTGGTCTGACCTCGGGAGGCTTCACTGACGATGCGACGATTCCCCTTCACTCCTGGGTCCCCCCCAGCCCCGCCCATCTCACTGCGGCGGAGCCGGTCCGCCGGGGGCCGCGGGGGAGGAGGTGGAGAGGGCGGGGCCCCGCTCCCCAGCCCCCCACTGCCGAGGGGCCGGACCCGGCCACCGCGGATATAAAAGAGCCGGGCGTCCCGGAGCTGCCGCAGTGCTGCCCGCCCCGGCCCGGCCCCTCGCTCCCGCTCTGCCGGCGGCCGCACCTGCTTCGGCCATGATGAGCTTCGGCGGCGGCGCCGATGCGCTGCTGGGCGCCCCGTTCGCGCCGCTGCACGGAGGCGGCAGCCTGCACTACACGCTGGGCCGCAAGGCGGGCACCGGCGGCACGCGCTCCGCGGCCGGCTCCTCCAGCGGCTTCCACTCGTGGGCGCGGACGTCCGTGAGCTCCGTGTCCGCCTCGCCCAGCCGCTTCCGCGGAGCGGGCGCCGCCTCGAGCACCGACTCGCTAGACACACTCAGCAACGGGCCGGAGGGCTGCGTGGTGGCGGCGGCCGCGGCGCGCAGCGAAAAGGAGCAGCTGCAGGCTCTGAACGACCGCTTCGCGGGCTACATCGACAAGGTGAGGCAGCTCGAGGCGCACAACCGCAGCCTGGAGGGTGAGGCGGCGGCGCTGCGGCAGCAGCAAGCCGGCCGCGCCGCCATGGGCGAGCTGTACGAGCGCGAGGTGCGCGAGATGCGCGGCGCCGTGCTGCGCCTGGGGGCGGCGCGCGGGCAGCTGCGCCTGGAGCAGGAGCACCTGCTGGAGGACATCGCGCACGTGCGACAGCGGCTGGACGAAGAGGCCCGGCAGCGCGAGGAGGCAGAGGCGGCGGCGCGCGCTCTAGCGCGCTTCGCGCAAGAGGCGGAAGCGGCGCGCGCGGAGCTGCAGAAGAAGGCGCAGGCGCTGCAGGAGGAGTGCGGTTACCTGCGGCGCCACCACCAGGAGGAGGTGGGCGAGCTGCTCGGTCAGATCCAGGGTTGCGGTGCCCTGCAAGCGCAGGCGCACGCCGAGGCGCGCGACGCCCTCAAGTGCGACGTGACGTCGGCGCTGCGGGAGATCCGCGCGCAGCTCGAAGGCCATGCGGTGCAGAGCACGCTGCAGTCGGAGGAGTGGTTCCGAGGTGCGTGGGAAGGGGTCGCCCCCTCCTGGCGGGCAGGGAGCAGCCGATAGGTACACCAACGAGATGGTAGAGGAGTCCTCCCGAAAGTAGCTGGAGCCCCTGCAAAGTGCATGCCACCTCATAAAGTAGCAGTTTTACTCGGGTCCTCCCTTGCGGGGCCCCAACCCTGGATTTTCCCTCAGTTGCCGCCTCCCACAGTATTTATGTCTGTACTTAAACGCCCAGCCAACCCCTCTGCATCCCACACTGTTAGGCGGACCCCAGTTTCATACTGGTCTCCCTTTCGAACAGACAAGCCAAGGTATATTCAGCACCCACTTGCCCTACCAACTCTGACCAGCCTCTCTCGCACCGAGCACAGAGGGAGAAACAGGAATATTCTGCTGACTTACCATTCTTCTCCCCGCTACTTGTTCAGTACATAATGTCCCCACTTTAATAATCTGCTGTGTAAGATGAAAGGAGTCTTCCATTTTCACACCCTTTCTAACCAGTATGGAACCAGCATGGGGACCTCATGACTGCCAGTGGCCAAGGCAACTTCTGTCTTATTTAATATACTCTTCCTCCTCTCAAAGCTAGGACCTCCCATCTCCCTTTCTCCCCCAAATTCCAGGGTTTCTGAATTGGCTAGACTGCAGTTGCCCTGAAGCACACTACCCAGTAGCTGCAGGGTGACCTTGACCAACATCGACTCTCTCTGGTTCTTGTTTCTTTTGACATGGAATCACCGGGCTTCCTAGTTTCGGAGGCAGACTCCTTCCTGACATCGGCTATAAACCTGTGCATTTTTCTGGAGGAGAGTGCAGACAGAGCTCAGGTGCTTTCCAAGTGTTGTCTGCCATCCATAATAGCTGAGACTCCTCACTTGGGTGGTTTTAAAGTTTGCTAACATCAGGGAAAGCCAGGGATACTGGGATTTGGATGCTTGGAATTCCCTTTTCATGCTCCACGCCTTTGCAGTGGCAGTGAACCGTCCCCTCCCCCATCTCTGCAGCAAGGCTCCTCCCAGAGGGGACCTCTTCTCTTTTAGGTTTGCCCTTCACCCAAGCAGAGCATCCAAGGATATATGTCCCTACCAGCTGGCCTCTATCTTTCCACCAGGATCAGCTCTTGGATATGGGGTGTTCCCTTTCAGGAGATTAAAACAATTTCTGATTTCCACTGGAAGATCTGAGAACCCGTAGCCAGCTGGTGTCAGAGGCCAATGTATGGCCTCGATTGGCTCGGGAGCTGCCATACCTGAGGATGAAGTCAGGTAGAGGAAGGGACAAAGGGCTGGTACACAGGCCTTTGGCGCCCCTGTGACCTTGGATTCTGCAGGAGCCTACCAGGAAGTTACCATGGCTACATTGTAACTGATCACCCCCAGAGCTTTCATGCCTGGTGAGATCACAGGAATATTAACTTCTTCCACAAGCCTGCAGACCCTAGCTAAGCATTAGGCCTCATGCTAGATTTCCCACCTGCACTCCTCAGTATGCCAGCTCCTTTATTAAGGAGCTCTGCCACGCCCTGGCACCAGGAATGGGACCTTCCTTTCTCCTGAGTGTTATGGATCAAGTTGAGGGGGACATAGTCTGTTTTTCAAAACCAAATAGACAAAATTTGAGTCCTGCCACTCACTAACTGGGTGGCTTTGGACAAGAGTGACTTGACTGTCATAGGATGGGATGTATTAACATGTTGGTACATCTTCAACCAATGCGTGTCACTTTCCAAATCTGAGCATTGGAACCAAGTTCAGATGTGCCTAACCCTGTGCCCTGGTTCCTCCCCTGTTCAGTGAGGTTGGACCGACTGTCAGAGGCGGCCAAGGTGAATACAGATGCCATGCGTTCGGCACAGGAGGAGATAACCGAGTACCGGCGGCAGCTGCAGGCTAGGACCACGGAGTTGGAGGCACTGAAAAGCACCAAGGATTCACTGGAGAGGCAGCGCTCTGAGCTAGAAGACCGTCATCAGGCAGACATTGCATCCTACCAGGTGAGCAGGGGAACACGGAGTCATTTCTTTTCTTAGAGAAGGACCTTGTACTCTGAGTCAGCCACATATTTTCCATTGTGTGACCTGGAGACTTATCTGCCTATCTGAATTAATATTCCTTTTCTGAAGTGAAAATAAGGAAAAACAAGAACAAAAACCACCTCGTTGCAGAGCTGTGAAGGTCACCAATACAGGGGCGTATAGCACAGTAGTAGAGTTCTTGCCTTCCTGCTATGCATGAGGTCCTGGGCCCCATCCTAGCACCTAATAAATAATTTACTACTTAAATATAAACGCTCAGCATAATCTTGGTTAGAGTAGGTTATAGTCACCAGCGTCCGTGGGAGTAGTCTGAGGGGCAGCTTTGGCAGATTTCTTTTTTTTTCCCATTCATTTATTTAGCTCATAAATAAAGTCATGCACAATTATGATACACAATACAGTATGTTCACAATGGCATGGTTAAATTAAACCAATTAACATGTTATATCACATATTCATCATTTTTGTTTTGAGAACACTTAAAGTATACTATCTCACAACTTTTAAAATATAACACATTGTTATAAACCATATTTATCATGCTCTCAGTAGACCTCAAGACTTCACAGAGTCCATGCCTCTTGTCCAACTGCAGTTTTATATCCTTAAGCTTTGGCAGATTTCTTCAGTCGAAAACAATTGGGGAGAAAAGTGTACTTTCTTAGAAGAGCATAAACAAGTAAACGTGATAATTGCAGAGACATTGGGAACTGGAGAAACAGCGCAGGAGATAAAGGGTAGTTGTAAAGGTTTACTTTAAGCAGTGCTCCAGTGGGAAGGAGTTTCATCTCTATCAATATGCTTCTGGGGACCCTCTAGCTTGCTGGGTAATCAAAGAGCAGACACTTGCCAAGCATTGACACTTGCAGGCACTTTTGGAAAGAACAGAAAACCAAGTAGCTAAAACTGCTCTTTTCCCAGGGCCCTGTGTATGATGCTACTCAAGTGTTCTACCGCTGGGCTACACCTCAACCCTTTCATGGAGCACTTTCTAAGACATTTGTAAAAATTCACCCGTCATTTTACTGACTGAGCCAGTGTCAGTTGTATATCATTCCAGATCTTTCCTCAGGCTAAGATTTTTTTTTTTTTTTTTTTTTTGAGACAGGGTTTCTCTGTGGCTTTGGAGCCTATCCTGGAAATAGCTCTTATAGACCAGGCTGGTCTGGAACTCACAGAGATCCGCCTGCCTCTGCCTCCCAAGTGCTGGGACTAAAGGGGTGCACCACTACCACCCAGTTCAGGCTAAGATTTTTGATCCAGATTTTTCCTTGTCTGTACATGAGTAGCTTGCAGTTTTGACAGGGTGGGGCTTTGTCCCCAGTGAGGTGGCTGAGCAGGGTGGCCCCAGCTTATCTGGAACTGAGGGCCAGGTACTGACTGGCAGATGACTTGCCTGATCTGTCACCCACAGGATGCTATTCAGCAGTTGGACAATGAGCTGAGAAACACCAAGTGGGAGATGGCAGCGCAGCTCCGAGAGTACCAGGACCTGCTCAATGTCAAGATGGCCCTGGATATTGAAATTGCTGCTTACAGGTGAGACAGCCCAGGTGTCTTGAGTGGTATAGCGCTCCATGTTCTCAGAGCCTTGAGGCAGCATAGAGCCCATGTTCTTAGATCCTTCAGGCAGCACAGAGCCCATGTTCTTAGATCCTTGAGGTTGCATAGAGCCCTGTGTTCTCAGAGCCTTGAGGTTGCATAGAGCCCTGTGTTCTCAGGGCCTTGAGGAAGCATAGAGCCCTGTGTTCTCAGGGCCTTGAGGAAGCATAGAGCCCTGTGTTCTCAGTGCCTTGAGGCAGCACAGAGCCCTGTGTTCTCAGGGCCCTGAGGCAGTATAGAGCCCTGTGTTCTCGAGTCTTATAGCTGCATAGCGCCCTGTGTTCCAATGAAGTAATACGCTTCCAGTTTCAAGTTGTGTTTAGGTAGCCTGCTACTTTTTAGAGACAATTTTTTTTTTGGTTTTTGTCTTGTTTTGTTTTTTGAAAGAGATCTTACTATGTAGCCCTGTCTGGCCTTGAAGTCACTATGTAGACCAACATGCTTTATAGCTCTTAGAGACCCACCTACCGCTGCCTCCCAACTGCTGGGACTAAAGGTGTGCGCCACCTCAGCCTACCTAAGACAAAAGGTGTGTGTGTGTGTGTGTGTGTGTGTGTGTGTGCGCGCGCGCGCGCGTGTGTGCGCGTGCGCGTGCGCGTGTGTGCGCGTGTGTCTGTTCTATCCTTCACTTTTACATGGGTTCTAGGCATTGGATTCAGGCATTCAGGTTTGTGCAGCAGGCATCACTACCCACATTGCCATCTCACCAGCTAAAAGTATTTCAGTTCTAAATCTGAACCTTTAAGGGCTCAGCTATCCATCCAGTCCTCATTATAGTAAAAATATATTTTAATGCTATATAATAGGCAAGATGGTTCAGTGGGTAAATGCACTTGCTATCTGAGGGCCTAAGTTTGATCACCAGAATCTACTGCAGAAAGATAACTGATACCTGAAAGTTGTCATGTATGCACACATGTACCTATATGCACACACACAATAAAATTTTTAAGTTTTAAAATCTATATCTTAAAATTAGCCTTTTATCGATTTTTAAATAAACAGTTCAGTGGTATTAAGTACATTTGCATATGCAGCACTCACCCCATCCTTTCCCAGAGCTATTTTTAGCATCCCAGATTCAAGCTGCACAGACTTTACAAGACTCCTTTTTGTCCACTACCCTCAGCCCCTGATAGCTATTCTACTTCCCAAGAGGCAGAAATCTTGAAGCTGACTTATTTTCTTTTAATTATATTTTATTTATTTATATGTGTATGTGTGTGGCCTGCATGCACACACATGGAGATTAGAGGGTGTGTGTGTCTGGGTGTGGTCTCTGTGTATGTTTGCATGCACACATATATGGAGATCAGAAGAGTTTGGGGAGTTGGTTTTTTGCTTCCACCATGCAGGTCCTGGGTATAAAACTTACCAAGTCCTTGGGCTCAATGGTAATTATACTTACCTGCTGAGCCATCTCATTGGCTCAAGAGTGACTTGTTTTCTTTATGACTGTGATTTATAGTTTAAAGTCCTTTATCTACCCCAAACCCAGCTAGTCAGAGACTTGCTTTGGAGGAAAAGAGGTATTAGGTAGTCAGGGACCATTAGCTCACTAGGCCTTCATTCCTTGCAAAAATAAATGGAGATAACAGAAACAGCATGCATACCATGGGCTGTTGGGAGGCTCAACCAGTCTTGTTCATAGGGAAATCCAGCCGACACAGGTTCTTCTGGGCAGCCACATAGTGCTCACTGAATGGCAGCCTTTGAAAGACTGTTCCCCAAAGATGAGCCCTCCCGCTCTAGCAGGCCTCTTCTGGTTGGTGACCCTTAGCTGTGTCTACCTCCTGGCTCTGGTCTAATCTTGCTACTCAATGCAGTGCACACACCAGGAATCAGAGTGATCCTTGAGTTAGAAAGACAGGCCCAGGCTGCTGGATTGAGATTTGTAGTTTAATAAGAGCCAGGGTAATTTTTCAGCTGTTGTATTTGGAAAACACTGTTCCAGGGGAAACCCTCTGCCAAGCTCTTGACATTCACTATCTCACAGAAACAACCCTCTGAGGTAAGGACTCTGGTGGTCATTTCTCTACCAGTGAGGTAAAGGAGGCCTTAAGAGTCTGGGTAGCTCAGATAAGCTCACATCTAGTAAGTAGCTAAGTGGGAGGAGAAATCCCAAAGAATGGCTGTAAAAGGTGATGGGACAACTCTAAATGGCAATATTCTAAAACCTGTCAAACTAAATTTATAAGTATCGGCTTACTTGTCCCCATCTTTTTTCTTTCAGCCATGGGAGGGATTTATCTTTCTTTTTTTTTGTGTGTGTGCACACACACACACACACACACACACACACACACACACACACACACACAATGTGCATGGAGAGGTTATCTACAACTTTCAGGAGTCATAGTCTAAACCCATGACCTCAACATACTGGACCAGCAATACACCACTGAGCCATACCCCCAATCCTCCAGCTTTCTCTTGAATTAGGTTTTAGTTGAGAGGCAATACGTGTGTTTTGTTGATGTAGTTTTTTTATTGAGGACCATTCTTTAGGGAGATGCTTCCTCCTATAAATGGCAGTACAGCCCTCTGAGGATCAAGCTCTGTGGGTGGTCACTAGAACACTTTGTTAAATAACTTTCTTCATGCTCAGAGTGCTTCCTGCTGAGGCTGTGACCCAATGGAGACTGTGTGCTTAGCATGACCCAATCCTCAGCACCAGAAAAAATAAGTAAAAAGAGAGGGGGCTGGAGAAATGGCTCAGCGGTTAAGAACACTGGCTGTTCTTCCAGAGGACCTGAGTTCAATTCCCAGCAACCACATGGTGGCTCACAACCATCTTAACGAGATCTGGCACTCTCTTCTTGCCTTCAGGCATATATGCAGACAGAACACTGTATACAAAATAAATAATTTTTTTAAAAAAGAAAATATTTTAATAAAAAAAGGAAAGTGAGAGGAAGGAAAGAAGAAAAAAAGAAGGGGAACGAAAATGAAATTCCTGCTATTCATTCATATCCATCATTCACCAAACCCTGTCATTGAATGCAGTGGGGTTTCTGGGAAACGAAGGAAGATTCCAAACCTGAAAATGTGCAAAATGTGCTCTGAGTTAATGGTGTGTTTCATTATCCATTCTGCAGAAAGCTCCTGGAAGGTGAAGAGTGTCGAATTGGCTTTGGTCCAAGTCCCTTCTCTCTTACTGAGGGACTCCCGAAAATCCCCTCCGCATCAACTCACATAAAAGTCAAAAGTGAAGAGAAGATAAAAGTGGTAGAAAAATCAGAGAAGGAAACTGTGATTGTGGAAGAGCAGACAGAAGAGATCCAGGTGACTGAAGAAGTGACAGAAGAGGAGGAAAAAGAAGCCAAAGAGGAGGAAGGAGAAGAAACGGAAGAGGGAGGAGAAGAAGAAGAAGAAGAAGAAGTAACATCTCCCCCCGCAGAAGAGGCAGCATCTCCAGAAAAGGAAACCAAGCCTCCTGTGAAGGAAGAGGCCAAGTCTCCAGCTGAGGTAAAATCTCCAACTGAGGCCAAGTCACCTACTAAGGCCAAGTCACCAGCTGAGGTAAAACCTCCAGCTGAGGCCAAGTCACCTGCTGAGGTAAAATCTCCAGCTGAGGCCAAGTCACCTGCTGAGGTAAAATCTCCAGCTGAGGCCAAGTCACCTGCTGAGGTAAAATCTCCAGCTGAGACCAAGTCACCTGCTGAGGCCAAGTCACCAGCTGAGGTAAAATCTCCAGCTGAGACCAAGTCACCTGCTGAGGCCAAGTCACCTACTGAGGCCAAGTCCCCAACTGCAGCCAAGTCACCAGCTGAGGCCAAGTCACCAGCTGAGGTAAAATCTCCAGCTGAGACCAAGTCACCTGCTGAGGCCAAGTCACCTACTGAGGCCAAGTCCCCAACTGCAGCCAAGTCACCAGCTGAGGCCAAGTCACCAGCTGAGATAAAATCTCCAGAGAAAGCCAAGACTCCTGTGAAGGAAGGAGCAAAATCCCCAGCTGAAGAGTCCAAGTCCCCTGTGAAGGAAGAAGTGAAGTCCCCAGCTGAAGTAAAATCTCCAGAGAAGGCCAAGTCCCCAGTTAAGGAAGAAGCAATGTCTCCGGCTCAAGCCAAGTCTCCAGAGAAGGAAGAAGCTAAATCACCAGCAGCGGTCAAATCTCCTGAGAAGGCCAAGTCCCCTGTGAAGGAAGAGATCAAGCCTCCAGCTGAGGTGAAATCCCCTGACAAGGCTAAGAGCCCAGTGAAGGAGGAATCAAAGTCTCCTGAGAAGACCAAGACTCTAGATGTGAAATCCCCAGAAGCCAAGACTCTAGGGAAAGGGGAAGCAAAGTACCCTGCAGACATCAAATCCCCTGAGCAGGCCAAAAGTCCTGCCAAGGAGGAGCTCAAGTCCCCAGAGAAGCTCAAGTCCCCTGAAAAGGAAGATGCCAAGGCTTCTGAGAAGGAAGTTCCCAAGAAGGACGAGGTGAAGTCCCCTGTGAAGGAGGAGGTGAAAGCCAAAGAACTCCCAAAGAAAGTAGAGGAAGAGAAGACCCCCGCTACACCAAAAACGGAGGAGAAGGTGATCAAGAAAGATGAACCACCCAAGAAGGAGGCTGCAAAGCCCAAGGTGGAGGAGAAGAAGGAAACCCCAGTAGAAAAGCCCAAGGACTCCACAGTGGAAGCCAAGAAGGAAGAGTCCGAAGAGAAGAAGAAAGCAGTGACCCCAGAGAAGGAGACTCCTGCCAAGGTGGAGGTGAAGGATGAGGTTAAATCCAAAGAGAAGACGGAGACAAAGACAGAAGTGGATGACACCAAGGCCAAAGAACCCAGCAAACCCACAGAGAAGGAAAAGCCACAGAAAGAAGAGATGCTGGCAGCACCAGAGAAGAAAGACAGCAAGGAGGAGAAGGCCACAGAGTCCAAGAAGCCCGAGGAGAAGCCCACAATGGAGGCCAAGGCCAAAGAGGACGACAAGGGCCTTCCCAAAGAGCCCAGCAAACCCAAGACGGAAAAGGCTGAAAAATCCTCTAGCACGGACCAAAAGGACAGCCAGCCCCCAGAGAAGGCCACAGAGGACAAGGCCACCAAGGGGGAGAAGTAAGGCCAGAGGAACATCCAGAGGATGTTCAGAACATCCAGAACAGCCAAAGAAACTCAGGAGAGTCCCAGTACTCAAGAGTCAGAGTAATAAATTTTATTTATTTCTTTCCTTTCTGTAAGAAGAAACACTGTTTAGATGATGGGTCTGCCCTCACCAAACAGGAATTTCTGTTAGGATTAAGTTAGCAAGAGAAGATACCCTCAGCCCTGGCCCCCAATACCCCAAGCCCACCCCAGGTGATGGACAATTATGATAGCTTATTATAGCCGAAAGTGATGTATGCTGAATGCTACATGAAAACCACTTGACTAAAAACTGCCCCCTCCTTTCCAAATAAGTGCATTTATTTCCTGTATGTACAACTGACAGATGACCGCAATAATGAATGAGCAGTTAGTAATGCATTATGCTTGAGATGTAACCTATTCCTGAATGCCTTCTTGTTTTCCAAAGGAGTGGTCAGGCCCTTACCCAGCACTCTATCCGGGAAGAGCTGCAGCAGGTGAACCATGCCAGGGCATACTTTCCACTGGAGTCCACTTTCAATTGCTTCCATGCAATAAAACCAAGTGCTTCTAAAATAAAACTGTGGCTGTTCTTGTTTGTTTTCTTCTCCTGGGAAGGCTAGTAGCAGGGGCAGGAGGTCTAGATGTCACACCAGATCTGTGTCAGTGGCCTGGGGCACATTCCTCAGTATGGTTCATGGATCACCTTCATCAGCATCACCTGGGAGCCACAGACTCCTGACTCCATGCTGTTGATTGACATCGAAATCTGAGAGGGAGACACAGGGAAAGTACACACTTTGCCAAACCCCAGTTCACCCTATTGAACACTGATGCCTTGGAACAGTGAGCCCCAGGAGGATGTTGAATGGCCCATGGACTCTGCATGTTAGATGAAAAGTACCTATGTATAAGGCCCCACGTAGTTAATTCATCTGTGGTGAAGACTACAATAATCACCTGATTTATACCCAATGTGCTTCTCTGGGCATGCATTTTATTTTTTCAGCACCCCACTCCCACCCCTTTTATATTTTTATTTTGAGACAGTGTCTTGCTTAAATGCCCAGGTTTATCTTGAACCTGTCTCTCCCTCCCGAATATCTGGGGTTACATGCATGCACCACTATCCCAGGCTCCAGAAGTAATTTTGAAAGCTATGGTCCTCCTATAGGTTTCCATGACATCCTCACTGTTAAATCCTTGGTGGTACTGGCATGACCCCTTATTCTGCTTGCTCAACAACCCCTCACAGGAGTTGCCTCTTGCCCCCACCCCCACCCCTGCCAGATGGCTCTCAGCTATCAAGTTTCTAATTTTCCTACCTCTGGTCATTCTGATGACTGATCCAGAATGGCCAATGAAACTATTTTCTGGGATTTTAAACTTGGTACCACAGTGGCTGGTATTGTGATGTGAGTAGGAGCTGTGGGCCCCCATGTTTCCAGACCTATGGTAAGATAGTCTGAGAGAAGGTGAAATGAACAGGGATAAGATTCTTAGAGAGCCATGTGGATTTCAAGCCATGATCCAATCCACAGATGGTGGTCAATCCTTGAAGTGATAAATCCCCTTCTTTACCACAACTCTGTGGGTTAAGACACAGAAGGGATTTGAATAATACAGTGACTAAGGGAGTAGTTGCTATAGTAGAAACTAAATGGTGATACTTCAGGGAATGAGCAAGTGACCCCTCTCACCATACCCCAAAATTCTAGTCAACACTCCAGGCTAGGATCCACATATCATCTTTGGCACCCATCTCCATCTGTCACAAACATTGAATTATCAAAAGAATGCCAAGGCAATTTAGAGTGATCGCTTTTAGATAAAAAAAAAAAAAATTGACCCAGTCTCATGTATCCTGGGGTTACCTCTAACTTGATATGTTCCCAGATGGCACTGAGTTCCTGCTTCCACTTCCTGAGGGCTACGGTTATGGGCACATACCATGGGCTCTGGCAAATAATCACTTATCAACATGGACAAGGACTCTGAAAACTGAGCATTAATTACCTGAGCTGTCTGCCCTGGAGAAATCAGACATCCTTATGCCCTTGCACATAGCCACATCTGAACTTAAAGTGGACATCTTAAGGCAGGAAACAAAATCAGTAATTACAATCCTCTCGTCCCAGCCTCCGAGTACTATTGTTACAGGCATGGGCTGCCTCACCTGGCTCTCCCCCATGTGGCTTGCCTAAAAAGGTTACAGATGTCTGAATACCCCAAAATTTCTTATAATGAAGTACCTGATGGGGGATGTCCTTCTGTATGTGTTTCTCTTATTGGTTGATGAATAAAACACTGATTGACAAGTAGAGGCAGAAAGATAGGAGGGACTAGGAGATGAGGAGAATTCTGGGAAAGGTAGGCAGAGAGGGAGACCTTGGAGAGATGCCAAGGAAGGAGTAACAGGTCCAGACCCTTCTCCAGTAAGCCAAGACCATGTGGAAATACATAGATTAATAGAAATGGGTTAATAATTAAGACAGAGGTAGCCAATAAGAAGCCCTAGCCACCGGCCAATAGTTTATAAATTAATATATATCTCTGTGTGCTTATTTGGGCCTGAAAGGGTGGCGGGAAGCGGGACAAGAAATACAGCTGCAAGTACCATGTTAAGAAATAACCATATAATATAAATGATCTGTGGTCTATGTGGATATTATTCTTCTGAGATGAGGTCTTGAGTAGTTCAGGGTATCTCCTAATTCACTACGTGGAGAATGACATGGAACTCATGATCTTTCTTCCTTAACCTCCCAAGTGCCGGGGTTCCAGGTGTGTCCCACCCCTGGTTTATGTAGTCCCAGGGATCAAATCCGGGGCTTGTGCTCTCTACCAGTAGAACTTTATCCTTAATCCCATTTTTCAAGGTGAGTAAATGATGAAGAAACAGTGAGGTGGGAGCCCAAAGCTACTTGGCTGGTTTATAGATTAAATAAATTAGTGGTTAACTCTTGAGTCACCCATAATGCATCAATGTTTGTTGTATTAAGTAAAGAAGGAAATAAAAGGTTAAATTGTGGAAGTGATAAATCTCATTTAACAAAGAACAAGTTTAGATAAACCAAAAATAGTCTTTTTTTAAAAAAAAAGATTTATTTGTTATATATACAGTGTTCTGCCTCCATGTATGTCTGCAGGCCAGAAGAGGGCACCAGCTCTCTCTACAGATGGTTGTGAGCCACCATGTGGTTGCTGGGAATTGAACTCAGGCCTCCTGGAAGAGCAACCAGTGCTCTTAACCCCTGAGCCATCTCCAACCCCACTACAACAGTCTTAAGTGACTCCAAGGTGTGTTATTAACTGTGAGGTGCTGCACAAGTTCCAGTCTCTTGGGATGTGAGAGATTTTCAGAATATTGCAATACCACTTGTAAATGTTAGAACCAGAATTCGACTCTAGAAGTTTTTTTTTTAATTACTAGAGTTATTAAAATGTATATTTGGCAAAGCTTCAGGGTATAGATCAACACACCAATAACACATACGTAAACTGGGTGTGTGGTGCACACTTGTAATCCCAACACTCAAGAGGTGGAGGTGGGAGGATTAAAAGTTCAAGGTCATCCTAGCGCTACATAAGAAGTTGGAGGGGCTGGAGAGATGAGTCAGTGGTTAAGAGTACTTGTTGCTCTTGCAGAGAAACTCAGATTCCATTCCCAGCTCCGACATGGTGTTTTATAGCTGTCTGTATACAGCTCCTATCTCAGGGCATGTGATGCCCTCTTCTGGCCTCCACAGGTACTAGGCACACAGGTGCAGATAGAACATAATGCAGAAAGTTAACATACATAAAATAAAACAAAAATAATTTTTAAATAGTTGGAGACAGATGAGACCCTGTCTGAAAAAATTGAAAAGAACAATTGAGTCTATTTGTATCTACTCACTACTAGTAATGAACATGACACACTGAACATTCTGGAGACACCAGCAATACACAATCTGAACACACTGGACACACCAGCAACACACAATATAAACACACTGGACATACCAGCAATGAACAACATGAACACACTGGACACACCAGCAATGAACAACATGAACACACTGGACATACCAGCAATGAACAACATGAACACACTGGACACACCAGCAATGCATAATATGACCACACTGGACACACCAGCAATGAACAATATGAACACACTGGACACACCAGCAATGCACAATATGAACACACTGGACACACCAGCAATGAACAACATGAACACACTGGACACACCAGCAATGCATAATATGAACACACTGGACACACCAGCAATACACAATATGAACACACTGGACACACCAGCAATGAACAACATGAACACACTGGACACACCAGCAATGCATAATATGAACACACTGGACACACCAGCAATGCACAATATGAACACACTGGACACACCAGCAATGAACAATATGAACACACTGGACACACCAGCAATGAACAATCTGAACAGATTTTTTGTTTGTTTGTTTTAGATAGGGTCTCACCTGTAACCCCAGCAGGCGTAAAACTTACTATGGAAACCAGGTTGGCCTTGAACTCAAAAAGATCCACTGCGTCTACCTTCTGAGCACTGAGGTTAAAGGGGTGTGCTACCACATCTGGCTGAACAGAGAATCTAAAAATAATTTGTAATAGCATTAAAAGAGCCACTTGCAAAGGCAAGTAGAGCAATGTGTGAGACCAGCCCAGCCTAAACAGTGAGTTTCATATATAAGTTGAAATCCATATAAGTTGAAAGATATCCTGCACCTGTGTATTACAACACTTAACACTTGAGTTTTGCTTTCTTTTTCTTTTTTTTCTTTTTTTTTTCTTTTTGCTTTCTTGAGACAGGGTCAGTTTTCTCCTTCCACCTTTACTTGGGTTCCTGGGATTTAACTTAGGTGAAATGGAGTTGTACAGAAAACGCTTTTTTTCCTTACCCCATTGAGCTATTTTGGTAGCCCCTAAAAGTGGGTTCTTAATCCCCACAATCACTGCACAGCTGTCTCCATTTGGAAATGAGGATTCATCCCAACACCAAAGATGAATTGAGCAGCCTGTCCAGGATCAATAGGCTGCTCACAGGTGAAAGGCACCCAATAGGCCATTATGACACTAAACTTAATTCCTGACTGTTGGAACCTGGGGCATTATGCTGACCTCACCCCCCTCACTTGTTATGGGGCCGCCTAAGGACTCGGAATGCATGTGCAAGTTTCCCCTTTTAAGTGAGCACCTCCAAGTGTTCGTCCCTTCCCCCTTCCTTTTTGTGCTCTCTCTCTCTCTCCTCTCTCTCTCTCTCTCTCTCTCTCTCTCTCTCTCTCTCATATTCTCCTCCCTCTCTCTCCCCTCTTTCCCTTCTCTCTCTCTCTTCTCCCCCTCCACACCTGTAATAAACTCTATGTTTAATTTTTTTTTCTTTTTCTTTTTTTAGTTTTTCGAGACAGGGTTTCTCTGTGTAGCTTTGGAGCCTATCCTGGCACTCGCTACGTAGACCAGGCTGGCCTCGAACCCACAGAGATCTGCCTGCCTCTGCCTCACGAGTGCTGGGATTAAAGGCATGCGCCACTGACACCCCGGCCTCTATGGTTAATGTATCTCTTAGTTCATGTTCCATCGCACCGGTTCCATCCATAGAGCGTATCTTTAGCTTAAACAAAAGAACAACATTTGGTTGGTGAAACTGAGGAGGCGATCCCTGTAATGTCTCCCATCCATCGCCTGCTGGCAGCCACCTGGGACATGGGGATTCTGCTCTCAAATTGACAACCTAATTTTCATCATTTTACTGGACCTTTCTGGTTACAGCCAGCAAACAGGAATGAGTAATTCTTCTAAGCTTTCTTCTACCTCTCTGCTGCCCTTCTACCGTGTTTCTTCTCCGTGCAGATGCCAGCGGCTCACAGTGAGCTGGCCTGGGGCAGCATCTGCTCGGGACACTCTGAGAATTTTTTATTTTTCATTCTTTCCCCGAGAATGAGGTTTGAGGTTTTCGGGTTTTGTATTGACTGGTACATTTATTTCTCAGACCCACGAGGGGTCTCTCGGGTTTTGTATCTTAGCACTGTCCATAGACTGGTGCGTTCGTTTCTCAGACCTATGGTGGTCTTTTTTGGATGTTGTGCCACTTGGACTCTGGTGTCCTGTTGGTTTCACACATCTTTCTGCCTCACTTGTGGGGAAAAAAGCCACTTCTGTGGACAGGCAGGAACGTGCTTATGGCAGCCGCCATCTTGGCCATGTGGCCTAGCTTGGGAACTGGTTTATGGAGACAGCCATCTTGACCACATGGCCTAACTGTAGGCACACCCACTCTATGGGTTACTCCCTAGGCAGACGGCAATCTAGCCTTTTATTTTCATCTCTGATTTCTTCTTTCACTGGCCCTGTTGCGCACAGCTTGTTTATGGAATACTGTGCCTTTCCAGGGCCTCCTGTTCTATCTGCAGCAGATCTGCTCTCTTGTCACTGGCAGTTTTAAGTCTGAAGGGACCAGCTCCCCATTTCGGCAGCCATGACAGTAACACGTGCTCTATGACCTTGTCTTAGTCACTTGAGGTTAGGTGCCTGCCTTGTGACAAGGAACCAATCAGAAGTTAGCTGGTGGTGCTATGCTTTACAACCCTGGGTGTGCTTTACAGACAAGCGCACAGCAATGACGCACAGAGCATAGCAACCACCCTGGGAGGGCCTATGGGCCATAACAACCAGTTGACCAATCAACACAAAGTAAGCCCTCCAAGCCTGGAGGCACACCAATCGTGAGCCTGTGCATACCCCTAGACACTCCCCTTACGCTGCCCTACAAGATCTCTCAGGGGCCCCTAGGAACTGTCTTTTGCTAGCCATCTGCCATGGCGGGTGGGTGAAAGACCCAAGCTAACATGGGGTTAGCTCGTTAAAAAACAATAAAGCCTCATGCAGTTTGCAGCAAGCTCTGGAATCTGCCTGGTGATTGGGGTGACCTCGGTCGTGGCCTGGGACCCCGGATACCTTAGTTTTCTGGGGGTCTAACAAAGTCTACTCTGTCTCTGTAAACCTCCTGTCTGAAAGCTGGGCATTGGTGGTGCATGCCTTTAATCCCAGCACTTGGGAGGCAGAGGCAGGCAGATCTCTGTGAGTTCAAGGCCAGCCTGGTCTCCAGAGCAAGTGCCAGGATACGCTCCAAAGCTACTCAGAGAAATCCTGTCTTGAAAAAACAAACAAACAAAAAGCCTCCTGTCTGTTTGCTGCAATGTGAATGAAAATCAGATATTACACTCTTCTCCCTTTTTGCTTTTATCCAGTCCTGTTTGATGTGTCTGCTTGTCTCTGTACATGTGTTTTAAATTTAACTTTATATTCATAAATGTAAGGTAACTCTATACAACTTAAATTCAACTATGCTGTCTCAAATATTTCTAAATTGTTATATATCTTTAAATGATGGTAAACATTTAAGGTTATAAAGGTCTACCTACTGTTTAATAATGTAGGTTGACTCTATATGCAACTTAGATTCAACTATGCTAAGTCTCAAATATTTCTAAATTGCTATATATCTTTAAATGATGATAAAAATTTAAAGTTATAAAGGTCATTTCAACTTAACAAAATATTTATACCACCCAGTCCTTCCTGTAAGCTGTTTACAAAGGTAAAGCTTCTATTACAAAAGGGGACTTTTCTCTACTTCTTTGTCCTGTAGAGGTGTCAATCTAACCTACTAACTTAAAACCAGCTACACTCAGGCTAGAGGGCTCTAATTAAAACATCCCTCCATAGCCTCTCAGCTTCAATCCAGTTCTCCAGACAGATCCTACACTAATCTGTAGCCACCTATGTGCTTAAGGCAAGTAACTAAAGACAAATTTTGTCTGCTGAGATATACTAAACAGACAGACAGCCCTCAAATGCTCAGAGATCTAGAGAATATGGCACTTAAAATGTTTTATTTAAAAGTTTTTTATAATAGAGAGACAGGCCAGCTTCTGGCTCCACCCCATTTCCTCCAAGAAGACTGGTGGGCACTGAAGAAACTCCACCCACAAAAAGTAGCAACGCTAGCCACTGAGAAACCCTGCCTTTCACCTCAACTACTGCAAAAGAACTCTTCAGACCGCAGATAAGAGGACAGTGGAATTGACTTTCTCCACGTTGCTTGGGCCAATGGTAGGCAAATCTTTCTACTACTCCTAATCCACAGGTAGCATGCTATCAGCAGAAGACAGGTGTCCTTAAAGCCATTGCCCTCAACAACTATGAAGGACCTTGGGATGGCTGTACATGCAACCAGCTGGCAAGTCTCTGTTATTTGTTATTAATTAACTCAGGTAAAATTTTATCCTTCTCAAAAACTGATGCTTTTGATGCTTTGATGACTTTGCCAGCTTAAAGCAGAACAGATTTCAGGAACAGGTATTTTAAGGTTTATCTATGTGAAGATTGGAAAGTGTAAAGTGTGTGAAGGTCTAAATATGAGAGTTATAAAGGTCTGAGAATAGAAGGTCTAAGATGGTAATGTAAGGTAGATAAACTAAAGTTAAGAAGGTCTGAGGATAAAAAGGCTTAAGTCATGACAAAAAAAGCGAGTTGAGACATTCAAAAGAATGAAACATGTTCCAGATTTGTCTCTTTCTCATTATGCTACTGTTCATAGTCTTTACATTAATCAATAAAGTTTTAATAAGCTACTAATCCAGCTCTGACAGAGTGCAAAACATCATATTATCCCACTATACAATAAGTACAAAGTCAAAATTAAGGTACTTTTCATTGTCCTAAAATATCTGTCAGTTTTAAAAATGTTAATGCTTTCAGCCATGTTGCTTCTAACATAAATATGCTGCCAATGTGTCTACTACTTATGTTTTCACAAACTCAAAGGATTCTTGTAGGTTCCAGGGAGCCAAATTGGACCCACCCAAACAGGTCAGATTCACTCCAGATAAATATTATTCACTCTTTCCCTGGTCCCCAGGAATCCCTTCCCTCATCTTGGGACCCCCTGGGGAATCCCTCCCCCATCTTATAATGATCCTCAAGTACCAGGACCTAAGAAAATAATTTTTTCCCTAAACTTAACCTTGTCCTCACCTCTGCTAACATCTTGCTAGGTCTAAGAGGTGCCAGAGTTCCATACAGCCAGGACAGCGATGGAACAACCAGCTATCCCAGGACGTGGCAACACCCCAGCTTTCTCAGGTCCCCCAAAGATGGTCAACACCCCCCACATCAGCAGGAAGTAGTTTTGAGAACTTGATGTCCTTATCCCCTAACCTGCCATGCCTAACTCCCCACCTTTTTAATAATAAGCAAAGGTGGGAGTGAAAGGATTCAGGCATTATGCTGGACTGCCCGTTAGCTGGCAGAATGCACTCAGGCAGTACTCTGGTCAGCCCAGGGTACCATGAAAGCTAGTCTACACACAGGTGTAAAGGACCCCTTCCTCTTTGCTCTCTTCTCTTCCTCTTACCCTTTTCCTCTCTCTCTCTTGTTCACTTCCCCCCTCTCTCCCCACCACCTCTGTAATAAACTCCATGGTTAATGTATCTTGTGTTTCATGTTCCAAGTCCACCTAGCTCGTTCTTTTTTTTTTCCCCGAGACATGGTTTCTCTGTGGCTTTGGAGGTTGTCCTGGAACTCGCTCTATAAACCAGGCTGGCCTCAAACTCACAGAGATCCTCCTGCCTCTGCCTCCCGAGTGCTGGGATTAAAAGCATGCACCATCAACGCCCGGCTCATCTGCCGAGTTTTTAAACAAAAGAACAACACTGACCACCAGGTTCCTCTTAGTATATAGGCATGAACAACAGTATTATTGAAATGGTTTACAGCCCAGAAAAAGTGCCTGCCTGGATAGGCTTTAGCCTACAGCTACTGAGTAAGCCTTTTAGATGCAGACAGACTCTGAGTTCAAACCTGGGACAGAGCTCCAGAGACAAAGGAACATGGACAGTTATTCCATCCTCAGCCAGTTTTCTCTGTTATAAAAAGGAAGTGATGCACGCCTTTAATCCCAGCACTTGGGAGGTAGAAGCAGGCGGATCCATATGAGTTCAAGGCTAACCTGGTCTACAGAGCTAGTTCCAGGACATTTAGGGCTGTTACATAGAGAAACCCTGTCTGGAAAGACAAAAAAAAAAAAAAAAAAAAAAAAAAAAAAAAAGAAAGGAAGGAAGGGAAAGGGAGTGAAGGAAGGAGAGAGACAGAGAAAGTAAGAGTAAGCCATGAAGAGCAAGCTAGTAAGCAGCACCATTCCATGGCCTCTACTTCAACTCCTGCGTTCAAGTTCCTGCCCTGTTTGAGTTCCTGTCCGACCTTCTTTCAACGATGTGCACTGATGTGTAAGTGTAAGCCAAATAAACCCTTTTCTCCCCAACTTCATCACAGCTGTAGGAACACTTAGACAGATGGGCTGAGGGTTGCCGCTCAGTAGTATTTGCCTAGTAAGCATGATGGCCTGGATTATTGGATCCCTGGCACTGCAATAAAGAAAAGACAAGGAACATGAAGGGGGTTTCCTGGTGCAGGGCAAGTGCTGGCAGGGGCTGCAGCTTGGGGTGTGTCCCAGCTCAGAAACTGCAAAGACTGGACAATTCCAGCTGTGAGATTCTTCCCACTATAGACATGGGTGGCTCCACTAAGCATTCTGAAGGGGCTGGGTTGTCTCGAGTTTGCTTTACTCTGTAAGACTAAGGGATTCCTTTGCTCTGCCTGCTCTTTGGAAGAAAAAAACCCTCTTCTGATAGGGCTAAGCTGTTCGTAGCAAACAGAGCTCTCCCCAACATTCACAGCAGTCTTTGCAGCCCAGTCCCTGCTTCTTTCTAGAGGTGAGTTTTTGTGCTGAGTCAGTTTGGCTGTCTTCCAGACAAGACCAAAGTGGTGGCTGCAATGCAGGGGCCATTAAAGAAACTATTTTTAGGCCCTATTTTAATCTTATTCAGCACAGGCAGTAGGCCTGAAAGTAGCCAGACCAAGACTATGCCAGGAGGGACTAAGTCCCAAGCAACTAGGTCAGGAAAAAAAGCACCCAGATGTTCAAGCTGCCTAAGCCAGCAGAGAAGGAGCTACCTAGAAAAACTGGCTCTCCTGTGTTCTATATCACCAAGAAAATTGAGGGAACAAAGGGGACAAAAAAGTACAACTCCTTCAAAGAGAGGCCAGGGAAAAATGCATTTAGGGAGCTTGTTATATAAAAAATATACTTCCTTGCCCATCTTAGGTCAGCTGAGTTGCTTGGGAAAGTGATTTTAGTCAGCTTGTAGACAGTTAAGTCCTGTGTAGTTTGAGGGCCTGTGACAGAGAGTGCCTCCCTCTGGTAGTCAGAGGGAAGAGTCTATGTGTTGAGTGGTGCTGGACATTTAAGGCTACCCTAAGGTACCATTCTCCTCTTGCTGGAATGAAGAACCTAGGCAGGTTTTGGAGTCTCCCAGTCTGTCTTAAAAATTTATCTTTAAGTGTGTGTAGGGGGGTAGTGGTGGTGGTGGTGGTGTGTGCATGGGTGCCAGTGCCTGTGGAGGCCAGACACAGTGGATTCCCCGGAAGCTAGAGGTACAGGTGGTTGTAAGCCACCTGACATAGATTGTGGGAACCAAACTTGGGGGCCTCTATAAGAGCAGTACATCCTCTTAACTGTTGAGCCATCTTTCCAGCCCCAAGCTCCCCAGAATCTGTTTTTCTTCTTCTTTTTTTTTTTTTTCCTTCCAAGACAGGGTTTCTCTGTGTTACCCTGGCTGCCTTGGAACTTGTTCCTTAGACCAGGCTGGTCTCAAACTCACAGAGATCTGCCTGCCTCTGCTTACCAAGTGCTGGGATCAAAGGCATGCGCCACCACTGCCTGGTGCTCCCTGAAATCTTTATTCTTGAGATAGGCAGAAAAAGCAGTTTCTATACTCGAAGTCCATGCTGTCAAGAATAATCTACTTAGAGTAGATGTGTTTGTAAAGTGCTGGATTGCACTGACTGTTCTACAGGGAGAAAAGCTTGAAAAATCTTGCCTGGACTATAACAAAAGGTACAGTTAATTTGTCTTTGAGTTAGCAAACTAGATTATACTTCCAAAAATATGAGTTATATTGTTGAGATAATGTGTTAGGTAGCCCAGGGGCCTCAAACTTCCTGGGAAGCAGACAGTGACCTTGAACCTTGAGTTTGTGCCCCTCCTAACTCCTCCTCGTGCCAGGATTATAGGCATACACCACTACAGCTGGCTTATGTGTTGTTGGGGATCAAATCCAGGGCTTCATGAATCATAGGCACAAAGACAGGTCTAGTAGAAAGAATGAGGGCTGAGAAAGAAACTACTGACTTTGATTTCTCCTATAACTTTCTAATAAGTACAGATCTAGGATAATAAGCACCAAGATACTTTGTCCCTGCAAAACTACACAAAGTAGATGTGGACAAACAGATGACACCTCTCTAGAACCAACATCCCTCAGCCACCTTTAAAAAGCGCACCCAAGTTGGAGGGTGGTGATGGTGCACACCTTTAATCCCAGCACTTGGGAGGCAGAGGCAAGCAGATCTCTGAGTTTGAGGCTAGCCTAGTCTAGAGAGTAAGTTCTAAGTTCCAAGACAGCCAGGACTACATAAAGAAACCCTGTCTTGAAAAAAACAAAACAAACAAACAAAAACCATCCAGAAATAGTCCTCATGCTGCCATGGTCCCTCCTGTTCTTCCAGTCAGCCCAAGTAGCTGCAAACACAGACTATTTGGCCAGGTAACATTTTAATCAGCTGGTGTTTTTGGAAAATATCAAGAATTACATGTGGCCAGAGCAAAGAGCAGAGACACAGGACCCAGGGTTGGGCTTTGGGGAATGAGAGGTAGAAAGGGACATCATCGGTGGCTGAAGAATCCTTGAGGATGGTTATATTTAAATGGCTTCATCCTACTTGGACCCCTAGAGAAACAAGAAAAGAGAACTGTTAACGTGCTTCCTGGACTGATAAAATAAATTACAGTTTATTCACAAGAGCATGCCATGGAGCTGTCATGGGGGGAAATGTCAGAATTGCACAGTTCAGGCACAGGGCACAGTGAGAAAAATCAAATCACACTGGTTAAGGTGTGGTACCATTTTTGTAAAAGTGCCTCTATATGCTTACAAATGTGTGAACCTGGAAGATCCCTTAATGCAGCAGACATTCTGGGGACAGTACATGAACATTCTCATTTTTTGGATCACTGTTTATAACTTTATCATCAAACACTAGATTTCTATAATTGAAAAGTGAAGAAAACATTTAAAACTGAAGACACAAGCAAAGGAGGCAAAATTTTGCACAATGTATATGGCCAGGAAGCAACTAACACAAAACCCAGAGGTGTCACACCAAAGCCTGTTTGCTCCAGGAAGGCTGAGTCACAGCCAGGCCCAGCAAGACCTATGTTCAAACTTCCAACCTGTAAAGATTTTAGCAGGAAAATGGGTCCTCAAACCAAGTCTCAACAGAGGGACTTCCACACACCTCCACAAAGACAAACATCTACAAAAAGGACTTCTTCCTTCTCCATGTTTGTCTGTCCGTGACTGACATCCAAACAACAGCTACACTCTGGGACGTGGTCTATGGGAGTAAGGATGGGCACAGGACAGTTGTTTTTTGTTTTGTTTTGTTTTGTTTTTGTCAACTTACACACATCGGAGTCAAATGGGAAGAAGTTAGTTGAGTGAGCAAGTGGTAAGCAGCATCCCTCCATGATCTCTGCCTCAGTTCCTGTCCTGTCTTCTCTTCAAGAAGGACTACAACTGAAGTAAACCCTTTCCTCCCCAGATTGCTTTTGGTCACATGTTTAACACAGTAGAAAAGTAACTAGGGGAATGTGTGAGTTGGTGGCGGGGAGTGGAAAGATGTGAGGAAAGTTTTTATTCTTCACCAGTGGCTGAGGGCTTATCCAGCCTGCATTATGCTGGCACATAACATTCTCCATCTCAATTTAATCTTTCCATTAACACTTGGAGTATATGCTACTTGATCAATTCAGCACAGAGATACTTATCTCATAGGTGGGAGCCTAGGATCTTCCATGGCATTATAAGCCACCAACCAGAGGGTACACCTAGGCAGAGGGGCCAGGTCTCAGTCCAAGCTGCACCTCAGGTCTACCACTGCTTACACCAAGCCAGCACCCTGCACTCGTAGTCGGCTGGACCCAGGTCAAGAACCTTGCAGCCCCACCCATCAATTACATGTTTTCACCTCCCAGAGCACTGGCAGAGCTCAACACCTCAGGAAATGAGTCTTCTGGGAACCATTTAAGAGAATATAAGCACAGGCTGTGTGGGGCTCCCATCCTGCAAATGTGTTAGAGTAGGTGGAGAGGTGGGAAGAGATTAGATCTCACACAGACCCACTGGGGGGAACAAGCCTCAATCAGACTGACATTTGGTGCTCAGCTCTGCTTCCTTGTATCTCCTTAGGGTAATGGAGGTGTCAGACAGGAAGGAAGATGTCAGAACTGGCTATTCAAGAACAAGACTGAGAGCAAGGTGAGAACTCCTTTGTTTTATCTGTTCTGTAGCCAAGGCTGAACTCATGGCAGTCCTCCTGCCTCCAGCTTCCAAGTGCTAAGATTTTAGGCATGAGCCACAATGCTAGGCCTGATAGATTATAAAGAATTATAATCCAAACACCCTCACCTTCCTCACTCCTTTGCTCAAAAGAGAAGGGAGATCTAACAGTCATCTCTAGAGTTTTTAAATAAATAAAAAAAAAAAGAATAAATAAACCACATTAGGGAACAAACAGGAAAGAAAACCTCAACACCCAAGAAAATGGAAAACTACCCTGAGGTACTGCAAGCCCAGACACTCTACACAACAAGTTGCCAAGGCCTGCTAACACACTCTGAGACCCTAACTTGGAGCAGGAATCATCTAGAAACGTCACAAAAATTATCTGAGTCACCCTGAACCCCATAGAAGGTCTTTCTCCTCCTCTTCAGGCCTAGGACCAAGGGCTTGGTGCTAGGCAGAATGGACTACTCTGTCTTTAGGGTGCTCACCTGCTGGCCTTCTAGAAGCTCTGTTTTGTTTTGTTTTTTTTCTATGCTGCCTGGATGCCCTCTGTCTTTTCTCACTGAGGAAAGAACACTCAAAGATGCCAGCAAGCTCACTAGGACTGTGGGGTGTACCACCCTAAGTGTTCACTTGGGTATCAAAAGTAAACAGGCCCTGCTGTTTCCACAGAAAACACTCAAGTTTAGCCAAAGCTTTTTAGCATGGTCTGGTGCAATTTCCTTAGTTGGATGGCCTTCTCCAGGGGGTGACCAAGAACAGGTGAGCCAGCTGCAGGTAAGTCTCAGGAAGGAGAAAACACGTTCTTCTTGGCAATATGGCAGCACAATTTTCTGCCATGAATGGAAACAGGCGCCCTCTGTTTCAGGCCCTTCCAATGAGACCTAGTCTTTGGAGGACTCTGATCTTTGTCCATGTCCTCATGAGGAGTCACAAAAGCCCAGCCCTCTACTCACCTAAAAAGCCGCAGGCACATCTTCTCCTGGGGAAATTCCTTGGGGCCCTCTACACTGTCATCATGGCTCTCCGTCTCCAGGTAGACATCCAGCAGCACACACAGCCTCTGCAGCTGGTTGGTCAAGAGTTGGTGGCTGGGCCGAGGGCCACACAGTTCCTTATAGCACACGTTGACCTCACTCTCCATAGCCTGTATGGGTGGGAAGCCAGCACATCAGCATTTCCTTCCTAAGTATGGATGGGCTTTTACCACACTGGCCAGGCTTTTACCTCATTGCTGTACCTGAGAACACCACAAGCCTTACACTTGGCCCCTGAGTGCACATACACACACACATACACACACACAGAGTCGTGCCACAGCTTTGTCCAGAGACCCCTGATTATAAGGATTTCCCCTAAATGCCTACAGCAAGGGTTACAGGTTTGTAGAGGATAAATCTTAAGTCCCAAGTCAGAAGGCACTAGGCTTTAAAAACTTGATCTATGGCCATAGGCTACCAAATCCTGTCAAGAGGCAATGCCTTAAACAACAGTCTCAGCACACTCACTGTCATTGAATCTGAGTGTTTCTGTAATGTTTCCAGAGTTTATTTACCATCTCACAGAAGCCCCAGGTGACAAGATTTTAAGAAAACTTTTTGTTTTCTTTGGAGGCAGGGTTTCACTGTGTAGTCTTGGATGGCCTGGAACTTACTATGCAGACCAGGCTGGCTTTGAATTCACAGAGATCTGTCTGCTTCTGCCTCCCCAATGCTGGGATTAAAGGTGTGCAGTACCATGCCTTGCTGTAGGGAACAGAGGAAACCCTGAGTGTATGAAATCCAGAATGAGTATGTATAAAGTCCTGAGTGAATATGTGTTGTCATCATGAGCTGGGACCCTAACCTCACATCCACGCAGGTATGGCAAAGCCTTCCCCTCCCCCACATAAGGCTAAAAGGAATGGGAAAGCCTTCCCTTCTGATCCAAATGGGAATGTTGATCAACCATAATTTTATACCCCCTGCATATTTACGGCCTGGAGCCTGCTCCTACTGGGATTAGCTAACCTTGCCTTCTTGGTCCATCTGTGTACCATGACCCCGCTTCCATGTTCAACTCTATGTAATAAACATGCTGGGCTTGGGGGTGGACTAAGATTTCTCCAGCTGAGAGACCAGAGCACTGGATTCCAGCTTTCTGAGCTTTCTGTGTGCCTGTCTTTTCTCCCTCATCTCCCTTAGTGAGTTCTAAGTCCCTGGAGTGCAAGGATGCTGCACCCAGTTAACAATGCTATTTGATGAGTGGGAAAAGCTGTGGGCCTCAGGGAAATTAAGGGGTGAGCACATTCTATAAATCCTGTAAGCTCCTATTCTGGGACTGAAGCACATGGCCTCAGCAGCTGCAGGCGTGGCCACTGCCCACCTTTCTAGGGGTTCTCCCTGTTCCTCCTGACACACATGTGGGTCTTACCCGAATATTGTCATCATTGCTGTTGGTTTTCTCCCCTTTCCAGTTTAGACAGAGTCGGAAAATGGGTGGGATGGAGGAGTAGCCCGGGTTCAATACCACAGCAGCCTGAAGTTTAGCTGGGAACAGAGGAAAGGGAGAAAATCAGTGATCACCCAGCTTCCCACGATGGTCTCCACACCATACCAAAGCCAACACAAATGTCTCCCATTAATTTAAGTGCTGCCAAGTATACTGGTACTGTTTTAGAATCTAAGTAAAACTGCCAGGTTGCTGAGTGTAAGGTATAGTAATTCTGCTTCCTCCAAAATCTGGTCTAATTACTGGCATTTGTCAACAGAGTAAATCTGCTACCTCAAGAAATGTCACTATAATTTTTAACACTGTGTGTGTGTGTGGGGGGGGTTGGTTGTTTGCCTCCATGTATCTTTGCACCAACAGTCCCTTTCGAAGCCTGAAGAAGGCAATGCATCATGAAACTGGAGTTACAGATGGTAACTGTGACCTGCCATGTAGGTGCTGGAGACTGAACTCAGGTCCTTGAGATGAGCAGCCAGTGCTCTTAACCACTGATCCATCTCTCCAGTGCCCCCCTCCCTTTAAAGAATTTGTTGTTGCTATTGTACATGAACTAGCTTTTTGGAGCCCATCCCCTATGGTTAGATACCTTGTTCAGCCTTGTTATTGGGGGAGGGGTTTGGTCCTGCCTCAACTTGGTATACCAGTCAACTTGGTTGTGTCCCCAAGGAAGGCCTTACCCCCTCTGAGGAGTGGATGGGGGAGGTGGGAGAAGGGGAAGGAGGAGGAACTGAGGTTGGTATGTAAAATAAAAAATAAATTTTTAGACAAAAAAATTTGTTGTTGCTGTTGAGAATATCACATAGCCACATACCAGGCTAGCCTCAAATTCAATAAATAACCAAGAATGACTCTGAATTCTTGATCCTCTTGCTTCTGATTACCAACTAGGATTGGTGGCAAATGTTCCCAGCTTCTCAAATCCAATTTATATATGAGGAAAATAAGGCTCTGACAGAAACTTCTCTATCATAAAACAGCTACAAAAGCATAAGACTGAGTATAACCAGAACTGCCTGGCATCAAATCTGCATTCAAAATCCCTAAATAAAATATCTCCATATATTAATTCTCCCCCCCATGACACTTTTGACCCCTGTTGCTATTAAGAGTATGTGTTTGAGTGCAGGAGCGTGCCACAGTGTGCATGTGGGTAGAAGACTGTTTCTCAGAAACCACTTCTCTCGTTCCACTTTGTTTTGAGGCAGGGGCTCTCCTTCCATAGCTATGCTACTTATTGGGTCTTCCAGAAGATTATCCTATCTCTGGGGTTACAGCTGCATACCACTCCATTCAGCTTTTTTATGTAAGTTCCAGGAATTGAGTTCAGGTCATTAGGCCTTAACCCACTGAGCCCCTTTCCTGGCTGCCAGATGTCTTTTGATTGGCACTTCTGAAAGGACTAAGGTACTCTGGTTAGTGCCAAGAAAGTTGTTATAGAACAATCATGGCTCCCAAATCACTCTGGCTTCCTCTTTTACCACATGATTTCTTCTATACGTCTTTGTATTTTTCACCTGCCATGAAGGCCTTCACCAGAGAGTCATTGGGTCATCTTTGATTCTCAGCCTTCAAATATTTGAGCTCCTCAGGCATGGTGGCCCATGTGTCCAATCCCAGTACTCTGGAAGCTAAGAAAGAAGATCAGGAGTTCAAGGCCAGCCTGGACTACATAATGGGTTTCTGGCCAGCCTTAGCTAATTTCAAGAACAAAAACAAAGCAGTGTGGTGGTACAAAGTTTTAACCCTAGCACTCCAGAGATAAATGGCTCTCTGTGAGTTCCAGATCACACAGTGAGACTCTTTCTCAAGAAGACAAACAGGCAGTGAGATAGTTCAGTAGGCAATGGTGGCTGCTCCTAAGCATCATGACCCAAGTTTGATCCCTGGAATCCATAAGGTTGAAGGAAAAAACTGAACAGACTCCCTCAAGTTGTCCTCTGATAACTGTGTGTGTGTGTGTGTGTGTGTGTGTGTGTGTGTGTGTGTGTGTGTGTGTTGCTTAGACCTGAGTGCACACACACATGCACTAAGTAAATGTAACAAAAATTGTTAACAAACATACTCACAAATGTAGGAGTAAATAAGTTCTCCTTTGTAAAGTTTTCAGCTTGGGGGATTTAATGTTGTTTTACTTATCTTATTTCTCTTTTGTGGTGCTGGGGAAAAAATCTAAGGCCTCAGGTATGCTAGGTGATTTATTCCTGATCTATATCCCCAGCCCAAGATTTTTACATCATTCAAAATACTGACTAATACAGGACCACAGACTCCTCAGCTCAGGAGTCACAGTTGTGAGGACGGGGGTTGGGATGAGTGGGCAGGTACCAGCTGCTGAGGCTGGGATGGGATAACAGCCTAACTGCCCAAGCATGGCATCTGTGTGGCTCCAGTAAAAGGCACCAGCAAGGTCAGATGTCAGAAGAGGGAGGGAGGTCCTGCTACCTAATCTTTACAATCAGAGTAACAGTCTCACCCTTCTGTATGTGAGGTAGAAATGAGGTAGGCTGCTACAGGGAACTAAAACAAGCAAACAAAAAAAACCAAAATGAAGCTGAGGTGAGATGAAACTTGTGATTCAGCCAGGACTGACTCAGCTCTGAAATAGGATGAGCCCACCACCATAGTGACTACGTGAGGATTCAATGACACAACACGTGTGTGCCTGTTTTGCAGAACAAGTCCTCACTGAAAGGGTGGTTCCCTGGCCACTAGTGTTTGTAAATCTCTATGGAAGAGTTTAGGACCTTTTGCTTCTTTCAGGAAACCTCCAGGCACATATTCTATTTCACAGCCCTGTGGTCCACAGAGCAATCACCTACCTGTCCCCCTTTCAATAAGCGCCAGGTAGTAGAGATTGGTGTCCCCAGCCAGTCCAGCCTCTACTATGTCCTTAGTGAAATGCAGCTCCTAGAACAAGAACCAGGGTGAGCTGCTGCTCCCCTAAAGCCTCTGCCCTGATGACAGAGGATGGAGACAGGAGCTGATGAGTGACATGATCATAGGGGCCACAGTTCTACCTACCATGTAATCTTCATGGGCAATTATTACCCACTTTACCAGGCGAGAAACAACCTTGGCAGGGAAGAGGTACTGGCAGTCACTGGTAACTGGCACAATGCCGTGTTCTAAAAGAGAGCAAGGCAGGAAGTATTACAGGTAGAAATCAGGTACCACAGCTGGGAACTAGAATCTGCCTGTGGCTTGCTAGAAGGCTACCATGGTCTTGACACTTGTCTATACACCTGGTTATTCAAGAAGTACCCGCTCATCACATGCCAGGAATAGCCCACTTCATGCAGGGCTATTTGCCTGTAGTCAGACCTAGCACCTTCATTCATGGGTGCTTTATCCTTAATGCCGACAATGTCTAGCAAAACAAATCCCTGCAGTCATAACTAGCATCGGTGTCTCTGTTGCAGGAACTGTTAATTAGATCAAATAGCTGAGAGGACTGTGTTTTCTCAGCTGACCTTGACAGAAAAAAAACTGCAGTGTTCTGTGTCAGTTCCCTGCTGGTGTTTCAATGAACAAATATGCCAGCACAGGGAACACTGTCTGGATGACAGTCATCCAACCTTGGTAATACTGGCAATGCTGAATGGGGAGCAAGGCCTGAGGGATAGATAGGTGATATTGCCCTGGAAATCAGTGTCCACATGAAACCAAAGAACTGGCCTGGAGGTGGGGAAGAGGGGTCTTGTCTCCAGCTGGGTCCTGGAAATTCAGTGCCTACCTTGACAGTGACTCTAATACCCCAAAATCTGACTCCCTCCAAAACCTCACCTCCACCCTACAAGTGTCTTGTAAATACCCAATGAACTGAAAGAAGCTATGTGGCTACTGCCTAGGTCAGTGACTCATCATAATCACCTGGGAGCTTAGGAGAAAATCCAAGGGGCTCAGCTGTACCCTTGGAAGCACCAGTTCAGTAGGTCTTAGGGAAAGGATAATGGGGTGACCCCTGTATAGCTACAATCAGTGAGCTGAATATGAGCTCAGGAAACACAAGAGTCCTATTGTTCTCCCTTCAGGCTAAATGGGGTACCAGCATGAATTAGACTCTCATTAAATACCTGCCAAGTACATACATGAGTCTGTGATGCATGGACCTAGGATAAGCTGCCTTGATGAACCTGTGAACTTGTGCCAATGGCTTTGTGTCCTCTGGGAAGGCAGGCCCAGAACTGATGACTCTGCAGGGAGCTCAGACTTCTGCCTGAGGGGGTCTGCAGCTCTCCCCACTGGCCCTACCATCTACTGCTCAGTGATGCCAGGAACACAGGTCTCTTTGATCTGTAATCAGGATTTACAAGTTCTGAAGGAAAGGAGGTGGCTTTTATTCCTATGTTGGCCAAATGGCTGTCAGACCCTAGTTCCTGCCCCAGCTTACCTAGAGATGCGAACTGTTTGTGGAGAGCCAGGCGAGACTGTACCCTGGTCTTCAGCAGTTTCATGGTGGTCTCCATGTGGCTGGCACTCTGTGAGTGGTCTGCTATCACTGTGTGCTAATAGTGAATGACAATGAAAGGTACATATGAGAGCTCCCCTTTCCTTCCTTCAGGGACCTCCATCCCTCCTGGACTAGCCAGACTGAACGGTTATGTCGCAAGGTGGGTGCTATTTGGGAATGGCAGTGTTTACCCACTTTAACAGATCAAATGATAAAGCCCTGGCAAGAACACAAGATACTGGGGCTGTGACCAGCTCCTGAGAAAAGGCAGGCTTCTATGGTCCCTGGTTCCTGAGATAAGGACCGCAAAAGCGGTAGCTGTGCTATATCTGGGACAAGACCAAGTTATCTTTGGTTTATAAGCTCATAGGGAAGGCCAAGTCATTTCAATGTATGAAGACTAGGTCGATGGGGAATATCCTTCTGTGTATGTTTATCTTATTGATTGTTGAATAAAGCACTGTTTGGCCAATGAGGCAGCAAGTTAGGAGGGACTAGGAGTCAAGGAGAATTCTGGGAAACGTAGGAAAAAGAAGTCTGGCGATCCAGGCAGGAAGTGACATAGCAGACAGATTCAGAATTTAAGCAAGGACAAGCACGAAGTGCTCCTTTTTGCTCTTGCTCTTACTCTTCCCCCTGCTCTCTGCTTTGGAGCCACCATGTGATCTGCCAGCGAGAGGGCACTTACCACCGGCATCCTCCATAAGATAAGTCTTATGATTATGGTTGATTGATAATCAAGACTGAGCTAGCAGATAAGAAATCCTAGTCAATTGGCCAGCAGCATTGTAATTAATATAAGTCTCTGGTTGTTATTCTGAATGCCCATGTGGCGGCGGGGCTCAGTCGGATGGAGTAAAAACTTATCGTTACACTAGGTAGGGTATTTTAGTGCTCTGAGTAGATGGAGGTCAAATCACAGCCTCTGTTAGATCGAAACCCTATGAGGCTATCAGAGGCCTTTCTGGAATCTGTCCAGGAAGAGGAGCGGCACAGACCTTCAGCCAAGGAGGCAGGGCCAGAGTACACACCTGGGGCTGCTCTTTGGGGAAGTGGAGGCCACCCAGCTTCTGTACCCACAAGTAGGGATGACCTAACTCAAGTACATAGTCTCTCAGAGTCAGGATGCTGCAGAAAAGACAGAATAAAATAATTTTATGAGTTAAGAATGCATCTGAGGAGCAGAGCCCTTACACAGGCCGTAGGCTCACGGCCTGGCCCCAATAAAGCCCTCCTATATACCCTGGGGCATTCCCCAGAGTCCCCAAAACAGGCCAACCCCAGTCCCACAAACTGAAGCTCCTTGGCTGCATCAAATCTCTACCTAGAACTTCATCTCCAATAGTCATTCTTTGTGCCTTTGCCTCATAAAGCAAATCTCAAAAAGGCAGTTACTGACCTCTTCACTGCTCTACCCACTCATAAAATAGTCTTTAAAATCTTGAATATTCAAGAGAAATAAAGTGCCATTCACTTTATTGCTGATACTGTTTTGTTGCTGTCTGCAGTACTAGCGATTTAACCCACCATACCACTACTGAGCCACATCCCTAACTCTCATGTACCTATATTCCCCAAGTTTTCATCTTTCCATGACATCCCTTTGTCTTTTATGCAAGAATAGGAAGATGTCCCCTCCAGCTCCAAGATCCTCTGACCCTAACAGATCTCTAGCTTGGCCTGAACTACCAGATACAGACAAAGAATCAGGGAAAGTTGAAGCCCTGCTTACTCACCCAACTTTATCAAACTGATACTGATTGGCTGGATTTGGAGTTTTCTTTCCATGGTCTCCAGGATACAAGCAGCTCAGGACCGAGTCAGGAGACAGCAAGTCTCTACAGAAGAAAAGACCACAGTGAGAATGCCAACCAACATGGTGCCTCAAAATGGACCTGGGCATTTAGGAGTGGCAATGTGCCACTAAGCTCTTAAGATGTTAACTACCATCATTTTGGATTTATTTGTTTTTGGAATCAAGCAATCTCTGTGCAGCCCTGGCTGTCTTGAAACTCCCTCTAGACAAGGCTGTCCTGGAACTCAGAGGTCTGCCTGCCTCTGCCTCCCGAGTACAGAGACTAAAGGTGTGCGCCACCACACCTGGTTCTACTACCAACTTTCACAGACTGCTTCCTGCTTCAAGCCAGTGGACTCTCACAACATTGTGAAGCAGAGAGGATTATCATACCATTTCTCAAAGTATAAACTTGAGGCTTTGAAAGGTAGGACATTGAAGCTCATGATGCTAATAGGTATAGAGAGCTCTGGAAAGAAGAGGGTGGAGTCACCAGCCAGATGCAGAGAGAGCAAAACATACAAGAGGTAAAAGCCACCAGTCATGTGGTAACATGTAAATGAATAGAAATGAGCTAATTTAAGTTATAAGAGCTATTGGGACAAACCTAAGCTATAGACCGAACTTTTATAATTAAAAAGAAGTCTCTGTGTCATTTTTTGTGAGCTGGTGGTCCAAAGAAAAAAACCACCTATAAGACAGTTTTTGTATTCTGTCTTATTGAAGCGGGTCTTTCCTGCTTTTGCCATGCACAGTGTACTCTAGGCAAGCTGGGCTGAGAGATTCCAGGTGATTTTCCTGCCCTAAACTCCCATCTTGCTGGAAGAACAGATACAGTCATAGCTGGCTTTCTACAGGAGTTCTAGGAACTGAACTCAGATTATCAGGCTTACATACCAAGTGATTTTACTGATAAGTTACCTTCCTGATTTGTTTTGTTTTACTCCATTTTAAAAATTATCCCTTCCAGAATTATACAGTGGGGCTGAGAAGGTGACTCAGTTGGTAAAGTGACCACTACACAAGCATGATAGCTTGAATTCAATGTCTGCCATCACATAAAAAAAATCAGGTATAGCCGTACGTACATACCTACAATCGCTGAGGAGGCAGAGACAGAAGGATTACTGGGACTTGCTGGCCAGCCAGTCTTATCTCACTATATATCCTAGCCAGGAACTTGCTACACTACCCAGGACCCCACTACCCTAAATTCAAGAAGCAGCAGTATCTCCATGATTTGGGAGCCAGCCTGGTCTACATAGTAAGTTCCAGACCAGCAAGGACTACACGGTGACAAGCCTCTCAAAAAGCATGTCCTAGAAATGCTCAGAGAATGAAAGAACCAGCTGAGATGTGGAACATAGAGGAACCAAGTTCTGGGCTCCCTCTGCTGGGAACATGGTCAACTGCACCCAGCATGCCCCTAGGTAGTTCAACACTACTGCAAAGGCTGCAGAGGCCTGAAGAGAGACTTCTCCCAGAATGGGAAGGGATAGGCAGAGCTCTGCTCCACTAGGCACCAGGCCTGTGCCTTTCTGAGCCTCAGTGTTCTTTCTCCAGCTGACAGCAGGACCAGGCCAGGTAGGGCCAGGCCAGGGCAGTGATCCTCTAGGGGTAGGCTAGTTTACCCCCAGGTTTTTTCTATTCTCTGTTCTTCCTACTCTGGACTGCAGAACAAGACTGGGGATGTGGTCGCTACCTGTTTATAGTCCTCTACTTACCACCCAAGTTAAGGACAAATCTGGGGACTGAACTGAACTGGGAAACTAAAATGCTTGACACTTTGGGTCTGAAATGGGAAAAGAAGGGCCAAAACTTGTCAATTTGGTTACATCTCCCATACTTCATTTATGCATTTCCATGCATTTTACTGGCTACAAAAGCCTATGTCTCTGCCCTACACAGCAAATATACTGTTATCACTTGTTTTATATGCTGTGCCATAAGAGGTCTTCACAAATGTCAATCAAAGAGCACTTATAAATCTCAGTGATGTGCCAGGACTCCCATGCCGTGGGGATACAATAACAAGTCAACATGGCAAAGGACCCTCTCATAGTCAGAGGGAGGACTGGAGAACAGGGGCTCTCACCATCACCACCACCACCACCACCACCACCTTTCTCTGCCCCGCCATGCCCCATCCCCAGTGCCTTCCCCTTACCCTGCACTGATGGGGGTGATCAGCTCTACCGCGGTTGTCACTTTGGCTTTCACTGTCATGATGTTGAGGTTCATGAGATAGTAGAAAGTCAGATGAAGCACACTGTTGTCTAGAAGAGCAGGGAGACAAGAGATCATTTATGAAACAACACATCAGAGGCCAGGCAAGAGGATCTCTAAGTTCAAGGCCACTGGGCCTACAAAGTTCTAGGACAGCCATAGTGAGGCAGATCCCCCACCCCTGCCACATCTCACAAGAATAAAAATTAAAAAAGCAAAAACATGACTTCATGTAAAATGGTCAATGAGACAGTTCAGAGGGTAAAGGCACTTGCTACCTGACAGTCTCAACTCAATTCCTGAGACTCACATGGTAGAAAGACTCAATTCCTACATGTTCTCTGACTTCTATTTGCCTGCTGCAGTGGTATATGCAAACACACACACACACACACACACACACACACACACACACACACACACACACACACGACAAAAACATGGTAAAATTTTTTTAAAGGAGGAAAAATAGGAAAAGGAGACTGAAATATTACAGGCCAAGCTTACTAAACTCTTTGCACCAACAACTGGTTAATCTCGTAGGTACTATGGGAATTAAGTGAGTACAGTCAGACCTTTGCACTTCAGATCAAGTAAGACAGACAGTGGGTGCCTTTTCAGCATCTCTTTGCGCTTGTCATCCAACTGAACCCCAAGTGTGGGTCGACGCCGTTTCTGGACAAAAGAAATAGCCAATCATGAGTTATACGAATCTCCCATTTGCATCTCTGCCTCCCCGAGCTCAGCACAGCTGCCTGAGACCTTATGCCTCAGCTACCCAGCTGCCCGGCTCCTGTCCCCACAGACACTTATTCAGATTTCTCCTTTGCTTTAGGACTGTGCTCTTGAAAACATCAGCATGGTTGCATGATATTCCTGTAACAGGAAATGGGGCTTACCGTGGTCTGCTCCTCCTCAGCATCGGAGTCGCTCTCATCATCTGAAGCCACACAGAAAAGGTAGTGAGAAGTGGACAACTGCACAGGCTCCCTGATGACAAACCTCAACCACAGATACTGAGGGGCCCACCCAGTCTGTCCTTTGTATGAGTTTCTTTAAATAAGAATTGAGTTAACTGCCTGCTTCATACTTGGTATAGAAAACATAATGAAAAGAATGACTATAAGCCTATCAGCCTGACTTGTTTGTTTGGTGTGTGTGTGTGAACTTGCCCATATAGGCACATAAGGAGGCCAGAGGTTGTACTCAGAATGCACTTCTAAATCATTTCTCCACCTTATTTTTGTTTTTTGAAACAGGGTGTATATAGCCCTGTCTGAACTAACAGAGAATCACCTGCTTGGATTAAAGGTGTGTGCCATGCCCACCTGTTTGCTTGTTTATTTATTTTTGAGGCAGTCTTTTACTGAGCTAGACATTCTGGCAAGACTGGCTGACCATCCAGCTCCTGGGATCTGCCTCACTTCACCCCCAGCATTGAAGTTAAAAGCATGTACTGCAAAGCCCAGCTTTTTTTTGATGTGGGTGCTGGGGATCAGAATTCAGGTCTTCATCTTAGCAGCAAGCACTTTACCTGCTGAGTCATCTCCCCAGCCTCCCATCCTGTTTTTCAAGAGTATTTTAAATGCCATTTCTACGGAGCATAAAACCCTTTGTTGGTGGTATGCTTGTAAAAGTAGCATAAATAACAGTAGCTGCCTGTATAATTAGAGGGCTGCTGTGTGCAGAAGTTAAGACTGTTCTTTCATGTAACCCACATGATAATTCTATATGAGGAATTTATCTTTCTTTTAGGGGTGGCAGGGGGCACTGAAACAGGGTCTCAATATGTCACCCTGGCTGGCCTGGAAGTTGCTTTATAGACCAATTTTCAAACCTATCGCAATTTTCCTACTGCAACTTCTAGAATTTGGGTATTACAAGCATTAACCTGTAACCAGCTACCAGCTACCTTTTACAATAAGTCAACAGCCTTCCTCAGGCTCAAAGTGCTGGTGAGTGCTAGTAAGTGGCAGGGCTAAGATCCAAAGGCTGCCTTTGGTGACTCTGGGAACTGACATTAAGGTCAGGCCTCCTGCTATACTTCATCAGTCCAGCTATTTCTCAAAGGACTCTTGGTCCTTTGGTAGTGATTTAGTATCCTTGGGTAAGGTATCTCAATCACCATATTACCTTGAGAGTCCTCAGGGGGCTTGAAGAGAGCTTTGGCTTCATCCACACTGCCTTCAATTGCCACAGACAACGTCTTATCTGGAGGTAAGAAAAGGCCTCTTTGGAAAGCTGCTGGGAGGTTGCTGAGTACAAGCCAACTCGGCAGCTGTGTTTCTTCTACACCTGCCCCCGTTTCTTGCCGACTGAGGGGGAGGGCAAACTCACTCCACACAGAGGAAGGAGATAGAAACTCAAATCTTTTCTCTATGATTTGCTAAGAACAAATAATCCAGAGTACTGCTTCCCAGGTAAGCATCCCTGAGACAGGTGCAAAGCCCAGGAACTCAAACCCTGGATATGTCACCCCACAGGACTCTTCCACCATCTGTCCTAAAAAGGCTTCTCCCAGAAGCCCACACCCATCCACACCCCAAAGATGATGGGCTACTCTCTGTAAAAATGACTCTGTTCTGCATGTCACTGGCCAGCACTGTTTCATTTCACACAGCAGTGGAGAAGAGTAGGAAAGAACATGGATGCTGCAGCCTAGTCCTAGATCTGACTCCTGTCCCACTCATTACTGGATTTGTGACCTGGAAGATAATTTACTGATCTTACTGATCAGTTTCCATATCTAGAATATGGAGACTTGAAAGACAGTAACTGCTATTTGAGTGGCAGAAGATAAATGAGCTAAGGTTTAAATGTTGAGTTACATTAGTTTTAGGGATAGGGAAATGTAGCACAGAAGAGCACACAGTTAACACACATGAAGCTGTGGCTTTGATCCCTAGCACCACAAAATCTGCCTGCCGCCTCTGCCTCCCAAGTGCTGGGATTAAAGGTGTGCACCACCACTGCCCAGTGTAAATACATTCTTAAATCTCACAACAGCAATACAGGTATACTATTATTATAGACATTTAGAGAAACCTAATGCTCAGTGAGGTCAGAAGCCACACTCAGGAAACAGATAAACCAGAATCCTCTCCAGGTTGATTCACTTGGGCTTGGCTCTCAAATACTCAGTTAACAATCTGTTTCACACACCTGGCCTGATGTGGAACTCTGGGATCCTACTGCTATGAGCAAGTAAGCCACACTCTACTTCCTCTGTCCATTCCCCCCCCCCTGATGGTGGTGGGGATGGAATCCAGGGCTTAAGCTACACTCTAGATACTCCTCTTCTATCTTAAGGGTAAGAATGTCACACCTAATACCATTTGCCCATCTACACCATAAAGAAGAAAGGAAAACCTCCCCCAATAGTCAACTACTGCTTTATACCTGGAAATAACACACAAACCAGCCCAGCCCAATGCCAACCACCTGGTTACCCCCAAGTGAGCACTGTAGACTGTCTTGGGGATCAAACTCACCCTACACATGCTAGACAATCACTCTACCAGAGTCACACATCTTACCTACATTCTTTTCAATAGTTTAGTCTTGAATTTGACAGGAAAATAGAGTGGAAACGGTAGAACTTTAAACACAAAAGAAAGTTACTCACCCTGTCTAGGGGGCTGGGAGGAGGATTTCATATGAGCTGATGATGGCAACGGAAGAGAACAAAGGGGAAGGAGAGGGCGAGACGGACCAAGGAGACACAAGAAAAGACACAGTAATGTCTTGGTGCCACGGCTGGGACAGGAGCATGCACAGGTATAGAATATGTCTTTCTGATGCCATGGGGTAAGATGTGAACAAGGAAGAAAAGTTTAGTGCTAAGTGAAAGTTGCACTGGAGCAGATCAAAAAACTCAAAAACCTTAGCAGAGTCACAGGGGCTCATCCTTTCACCTGGTAATTCACCACGAAGTCATGCAAGCTGATTCAGGGCATGTGAAAGCCTGGGAGTGCGGCCTAGGACCTGAAGTCACCAAGCACTCCACCCCCAAAACACAAAGGAGACACTGATCTACCTGCCAAGTATATCTTGATGGAGTGAGCACCTGAGAGCCTAAACAGGCTGTCTGGGCACTGTACCAAAGAGCTACACAGCCAGATTCATAAAGATTCAAAGCCATCCCCTCTGAGCTATTCATCACATTCGTCAAGCTGCAAGCTAGATAGTTCAAGCAGCCATGCTGAAGGAGCAAAGGGGAGGCAGCATCTGTTACCCGAGGGCTCTTGGGTCAAGCTGGGAAACTCTCCTGTGCAGGCAGTGGTGCCTGGCTATGGCTGCTTCTCCCAGAGCCCCCTCCTGGCCCAGCCCCCATACTCACCACAGGCCTGCCCATATGCAGTGGCCTGCACAAACAGCACATAGAGGGGAGGTGGCAGATGCCTGGCAGTCTCATACTGCTTGTGTGCCTGGTCAAATGGCATGAACAGGTATTCTTGCACTGGGAGGGACGCCTATAAGCAACAAAAGGAAATTTTTAGTCTACCCACATTGATGCTTTGTAATAGTTTTATTTTGCTTTTTGCTTTTTGTTCTTGTGAGATAGTATTTCTCTGTGTAGCCCTGGACATCTTGGAACTCACTCTGCAGACCAGCTGGCCTTGAATTCACAGAGAATTGTCTTCCTCTGCCTCCTGAGTTCTGGGACTAAAGGACTCAAAATGCAGAGACAAGAAGATCCCTGTGAGTTGGAGGCCAGCCTGGTCTACATAGGGAGTTCTAGAACAGCCAGGGCTATGTAGAGAGGTAGATAGAGACTCTGTCCCAAAAGGGGAAAAAGTGAGTATATTCGAGTTTATGTTATTAAATAAAACTTCCCAGTTGGCAAAGTAATTTAATGGTTTGGTGTGACTACAAGTTTTTTACTAAGTAAGCACAAAACTCATGCATATATAATCTCCATATAGACACGCTACAAACCAAAGCACACAAATGAAGTTGTCCTAGGATTGTTCAGTAATAGGTCTTTTTATCTAGTTATTCTGAGTGGTATGCTCCTACGATGCACATGACCTATCAGGCAGTCAGGTTGCACTACACATAATATATAGCAATGCAGAGGGCATACAACCAGAACTGCTAATTTCTGTTCTTATCCTCCTCTCCCTTCATCTCCATCTCTCTTTTACTTGTGTGAGGCAGAGTCTCACTACGTAAACCAGGCTGGCCTCAAGGCATGTTACCAGTTTCTTGGTTTTCTGAGAAACAGTCTTGTAATATAGTCTAAGTAGTCTAGAGTCTCCTCTTTATTCATCCCAAGCTGTCCTCAAATTCACAATCTTCCTGCCTCACTCAACTTCCCAGGCCCAGCAGCAGCCCAGCTCCATGTTCTTTTTCTCCTATTATGAAGCTCTACTAGAACAACACAGTTCTTTTTTTTTTTTTTTTAACAACACAGTTCTTTTTAACAGCTCTAATTCCGTGCCTAGGAAGGGAAGAAGGGCAGACCTTGTCAAGTCCTAGAAAAATGGATTTATGATTTCTCTAGAATCCTTTTACAAAGTTCTTCTACATTAGCCATTTTTCTTGCTTTTTAAAAAACTAAAAAGATTTAGACCAAATCTGGCATTACAAACAAAATTCAGATCACATACACAAATATGGGTGTGTGCATGCATGTGTGTGTGTGTCTGTATATGTATATAGACACACATATACATTTTATAGATAGACAGACAGAGCAAGAGAGAGGGAGATCCTATATGGGTAAAGTGGAAGCTTTTCAAATTGAGTCAAGTTCTTTTCAGGGAGCAATCTACTTTTCACCATCAGCTCCTGAGGTACTGAGTGAACCTACTAGATATTCTCAGGAAGCAAGTTTAAATGCCTAGGGACAGGAGGCTGGTGAAGAGCACACAGAAAAGGGGTGAATTGAACTTAATAAAAATCTCAGTCAGCATTACCTCAAGGCTACGGATAAACAGCAGTCCAGGTGTGTGTGTGGATGCTCCCAACACAGCAGCCTAATCTTTCTTTCTTTCTTTCTTTCTTCCTTTTTTTTTTTTTTTTTTTTTTTTTTTTTTTTTCTCTCTTTTTTTTTTTTTAAGATTTA